>NC_044978.1:0-300000 GCF_008728515.1 Papio anubis | reverse complement strand
GCTGATTGGCACATGTAAGGTATCACCTGTACCTTTCGCCACCATCACTCTCGTGGCAAAATATCTTCAAAGTGGTTAATTTGCTAGTTAGATATTTAGTTTGATTAACTGTTATAAATGAGTTAAAAGCACACTCCAGTTCACTTTTTTCATACATTATTTTTCCTCCAACCCTATTGCTATACGTTATGAGACATGCTGGTTGGATTCATTCTCTTTTGCTAAATAGGACTGCCCAAAATTTACTAGATCCTGAAACAAGAAGAAAATAGAATATTTTAGAAGAATTGAAGCAAATCAAATATTTGCTCTGGCAAAGGAAAAACTTTTTACCGAAAATATTCTTTTTGTACTAACTTGAAAGCATGTGATGTTTCTTAAGTGTCTTTGCTTCCTTCTCCTTCCCTACCCTCTCCCTCTTCCCACCTCCCCTCACTGTAGACAGGCAGACAGACAGACAGACACACACACACACACACACACGGCAATAAAAGGACACAGAAAATAAAAATGAAGGTTCAAAATGTGTTATCTCAACACTAACAATATGTGTCATTCCAGAGAAAGGCAGGTGTTGGGACAGAAACAATGCTGATGCTTTTCAAACTTGAGTCTGTGTCATCATAGGGGAATCTGGGAAAAGATGCTTCCCACCACCAAAGAGAAGGCCAGGAAGCAACCAGCATCTCCGTGGACACGGTGGGTTCTAGCTGCATTCTTAGAGTCTTTTTCCCTCCATGCGCAGAAACACTTTGTAAAGAATAAGCATGCATGGCAACAATGCCAGGGGTTGATAGTTCCTCCTGTTATTTGCCTCTTCTTTTTGCTATCAGTTTAAGATGGGAAAGTCTACCTAAATTTTTTACAAAATATCAGTAGGAAAAATTTTAAAAAGCAGAAAAAGAAACAGAATTCTCTCCAGCCTCTCAGAAGGGCTGCAGTGACGGGCGCGGTAAATGATGGGAAAGGTCCACATTGTGGCTCAGCATCTCCAAGAACAAAGCCATGGACAGTTTTTCACACGAGAAAGCTCAGGGAATATGAGCAGATTATATAGTACAAAACATGCCACGGCCTCAACAGTATTTTCCAGCCCTGAAACAAGTAACAGGACAACAGGTTGTTGGAAAGCTTAGTCTAATCTTGATTCTAAAGCATGTAATATGGTCATGGGCCCCATGACGTCTCAGTCAATGTCAGACCACATGTATGACAGTGTCTCATACGATTATAGTACTGTATTTTTATTGTACCTTTTCTATGTTTAGATACGCAAATACTTACCATTGTGTTACAGCTGCCTACAGTACTCAGTACAGTAACCTGCTGTTTGTAGCTTTGGAGCGACAGACTATCCCACAGCTTAGGTGTGGAAGAGGCTCTGCCATCCTGGTTTATGCAAGGACACCCTATGATGTTTGCACAATGATGAAATCTCCTGAGGACACAGTTCTCAGAACAAATCCTGGCCATTAAGCTACACATGACTGTATGTAAGCTGCAGTGTGAGACTGACCCGTCTCTACCAATGATTAACTATTCTTCAATGGAGAGCAACATTCCAAGAATTAAACTGTAAAAGCCCTTCTAACAACAAGTGTTCTGTATTTCTAGGACAATTCTGTCTTTGCATCTGAGAAAGGGCGACTTTACAGACTCTCATAACAGATATTTCAAAGGTGAAAGGCACAGATAGCCATGAGCACAGTCAGGATCCATTTATATCGATTAGGAAGTGGGATTAGCAGCCCAAGTGAAACTGGATACAAATGAGAGGATGAGATGCAGTGCACTAGAATTCTCCTCTCAGCCCCGTGGACCAGGAAAAATCCCTCCGCACTGTGTAAACATGTGAGAGAATGGGAAGAACAAAGAGTCCCCTCAGAGTCCCGTGCATGAAGCCAGCTGCTGGATAGCCAGACCCCGTAGCTTACTGTGGACGAGCACTCCATCCCCAGGTGAAGAAAGAGGTCGCACTGCTTAAGGAGCCGCTGCGGATTAGACTTCAGAGGAAATTCTTTCTCAAAGGTGCACATACGTCAAAGCACGAAAATCACAGAGAATATATAGGCTCAAGAGAGAAGTCCTGAGGGTCCCCTTTAGGGAGAATTTATCAAGTAGAGGAAGAGACAGAATAGGATTAAATAGGGGGAACAAAATGTGTTTAAATGATACAGAGAGAAGAAAATCAGCCAAGGGAGAAGTCAAGGAGAAACATAAGGCAAGTAGCACAGCACTGTGATGATGGCAACGCTGAAATGGGAGGAGGCTGTGAGGGCAGTCCACACGTGCCAGATGCTAACCAAAGCAGGAGCGTGGTGGGGCGAAGCACAAGGAGGTGGCTGAGAAGATGATGTCACTCTTGGAGAATGTGGTGACTCTGACAGCTGAGATGTGTGATGCCCAGGAAGCTGTGCAGCTGCTCGTTCTAATTGTACATTTATGAGAAAAAAGGAAATGAAAAAAAATTAATCCGGAACTTACTTAAGGGAACACAATATGGTAGAATCAGCCAAAAACCTACATTGAAAGTACAGGAGAGTAAGTTGTAATGGCGGACTTGAAGTGGTAAGAAAAGTTTGGATTATCATCCGTTTACTAAAGCAGAAAAGGAGTGTAAAATAGTGTTTAAATATCAATGAAAAATCCGTGGAAAAATACATCAGTGCTAGCGCTGAGACACAGTCCGAAAAATAGGGTCACCTCAGATGTGTGAACGGGCACAGCAAAGCCCGGCTGAGAACTTCTGCCACCTCATAAGTGCTTTTCAACTGCAGAGGTCAAAGTGCGTCTTACATTAGTA
This sequence comes from Papio anubis, assembly GCF_008728515.1. Lineage (NCBI taxonomy): Eukaryota > Metazoa > Chordata > Mammalia > Primates > Cercopithecidae > Papio > Papio anubis. The sequence goes on along the minus strand of NC_044978.1, from coordinate 297,197 downwards.
CAACATGTGTGTGCATGTGTGTGAGCATAATTTTATGTGTGTTACATATATATACTATCTTATGTTCTATTCCCATGAAATAGAAGAAAGATATAAAAACAAAGACATTCAAAGACTTAATTAACCGAGGATTCACGAATGACATTTCCTGGGGGGTTCTGGGGCGTGGAGATTAGGAAGAGAAGTGACATGTAACATGACACGAGGGATTACGAAAGGCAGATAATCTGAGGGAAAGTCATGAGGGAGCTGGATTTATTTCCCTGAATTAGAAGTGAATGCAGAGTCTCAAAGTGTCCGTAAAGGAAAAGCTCCTCCCGTGGCAACTGTGGTTTCCCAGGCAGGGCGGGGAAGCCCTGGCCCTGCCCTTCACTCCTCCCACTCCCTACCTGGTGGGCTCTTGAAGACATTCCCACTTCCCCTTTCCCCTTCCCTTAAGGGACCCTAAGGGGTGAGGGGAAGGTTAGCCCTCTACTCTGTACGTTACAAGTAGCCACCTCTCTGTCTTTCTCTCTCTCCCTCCTTCTCTCTCTCCCCATTTTTAGCACACAGTTTGTTCAGACTCCTGACCCCCACCACCAGTCACAGGCATGGTGTAGCCTCATAGATGAATTAGATTCATCCCCACTAAATTCTGCATTGTGCTCTCTGTGACAATCAATGTAATAATGTGCTTATATTCGTAGAAGTTTCATACTCATGACAAATAAGAATAACTTCTGAAATCTGTGGTTGCACATCTCAAATTACATCTGCATTTCCCCCGTTGTTAGTTACGTCTAATGACCTTTCCACAGTTTCAATGAGCATTTGTGTTGGTGTTAGCATCGGTGTTAGAACAGAATCAGCTACTCCCTTACAGTGACCGAAGCCAGACATGTCTGTTTGAATCCGTCTCTGCTGCTTTTTAGCTCTATGGCCTTTAGCAAGTTATTTAATCTCCAAACTCTTAACCAGATTTCTTACCCGATTGTAGCTCATGCAGTTGTAGCAAGAATTAAATGAGCTAATCCCAGGGCACGGCTGTGTCTCCCACCAAGTGTGTATGTGAGTTGTGTGTGCGTCGTGATGGTCAGCTGCTTACGTTCTCCTCATTTTCCGTGACTGTCTCCTAAATCGTACAGAGACAGTCACTCTGGGATTCCTGTGGGATTTTCAGCAGTGTCTCCCTGGTGAATGATAAACTTCAGCAGTTAGGTGAAGTGCTTGCTAAGGTAAGATGGAAGCTCGACATGAAAAAAAGTTTTGCAAACATCCCCATAGTGGAAAAATAAGACCAGGAAAGAAGCTGCTAATTAGCCAGAGAGGCAGTGATGTATCGTGGCTGCCGAAGCGAAGGAGTGAAGTCGGAACTATTTTTGCCGTAGAGATAGCCAGCCTTCAGGAAGGGCCATGTTGCCCAGTAATTTAATCTGAAAGATATAAATCATGACGAAAAGCTCCCTGCATTAGTAATGGAGAGAAATACCTACATTGTAGCAAGGTTTTCATGACAAAAGACAGGTTTTCATACATCTGAGATCAGGAAAAATAATTGTCAATCAAAGACAACCCCCTGGATCCTCATTTGAAGTAAAATTGGAGGTCAGCGAAGGCCAAGAAAAAAAGAGAGGACTAGATCGTCTCTGCAATTTTAAGGAGCTCATTACTAGAGATGCTGTTTTACAAAGTTTCAGCTGTATCCGATTTTGAAACAATGATTTAATGCCTGCCAGACGAAGGAAGAGAGGGATGTCAAAAACCAAAAACAGGTATGACTGTATCATGGGCATGAAAATGGAGGCTGACATCATAATGATGAAACATCACCCCAGGGCCAAAGTATGCAAACTGAAATAATGGCCAAACACAAATCTCATGGTGCTTCGGAAGAATACAACTGGAAACTGATGAAAGCAGAGTGATCTATACTATCTGCTTCCCAGAGAATTGGGAGTTCACAGAGAACAAAGTCAGTGGCCTTAGCAGAACCCTTGGCCATGCAAATAAACTGGAACACTCATCCGAATGCACTCTCTGAATCAAGATTACCTGTAATTCCTCTGTGCTGCAGCCTATAGGGCTGTAGAAGCTTAATCATATTTATTACCCAACCAATGAACATATGGGCTATTGGATCAGAAAGTAAATTTTGGCCCCAACTCACCATTCCTGCAACATCATGCAAGACCAGTGAAGCCTTAGGAACCTGGAAAGCCCAATATGCATTCAGTGACTGGTCTCTGAGCATTGGTTTTGCCCAGACAACTGAGTAATGGAGGAACAAAAAGCTTAAATTATTAGCAACTACCAGACTGTAAAATTCTTACTAAACAGTCACTTCCTCGAAAGCTCAGACCATTTTTTATTAAATTTTTTATTACATTTTTGCGATTAGTAGAATTTGTTCACCTGGTGGTTTCTGAATTAAGATTAAATAGGGACCTCAAAAAAGCTGGGGAACAAACGAGAGAACAGAAAATTAAATGGGGAATGAAGAAAAGAAAGGAGAAAATGAGAAAGGAAATAGGGAGGGGAGAAAGGTAAAAAATAAGTGGCATGCCAATCATTAAACTCCAGATGGAGAGAGATAACAAACCAGGTAGGCAGGTCAAATTAGAGCAATGTTTGCTGGCCACTATAACCAACAACCCAAAATCTCAGTGACTTAAAATAAAACTTACATCTCTCTCATGCAAAGTCATTGTCCCTTCAGTGGCCCTACTGACAGGACAGGAGCTGCTTCCGTACGTAATTCTGCCACCTGGAACACGTGGGTTCCTGGATTCCCACAGGAGGAAAGAAGAGAGTCGTGTTTTATGGTCAACTCTGGAAGTGGCTGACATTCACCTACACAGCACTGGTCAGAACATGGTCATAGGCTCCCAGTATCACCCATAAGGGAGTCTGGGAAATGTAGTCTTTTCGGGTTTCCAAGAAGCCACTCGAGGAGGAAAACAAGGAGTTCAGTTCTGCACAAATCAGTCGAAATTGACCACACTTGTCACACAGACGCACACAGTCTGTGTGAGCAGACAGGAAAGTCTCCATGAAAACAAGGACTCTAGCAGGAGGAAGAAAGGCATCTTAGGCAGAGGGTACTTTATGAGCAGGATCTGGAGGTGATTTGTGCAGGTGGAGCTGAAGGACAAAAATGAGTTTCATCTGCCTGGAGCAGAGTTTTTCAGGGGCTGAAAAGAGTGGTAGAAGACCAGGTAAGTCAATTAGACAGATTGGAGGAGCTAGTTTATGCCAACCAAGGAGATTTTTGTGGCAGGCCCGGTCTCACTAACAGCTGAACAGGCAGCCTCCATCACAACTGTCTCAGCACTGACTGAGTGGTTAAGCCACACACTAAACGCTGAGAGAGCCAGTGTCCTTATACAAAGGCTGGAATGTAACAAAAGCCCACCAGAGTTTTGCCCAGGCCTTTCCTGGGCCTTGAAGCGCGACAAGATAATGAAGGAATTCTTAACAGGACCTGTTTAGAATCAAGCACCTTTTTATTGGGGGACTGAAGGAACTCCCCAGACCTCCACAAAAATGTTGTATTGGGGGTCTAAAGGAACTCCCCAAACCTCCATGATTTAGCAGGAGACAGGATAAATGTAATCACCCCGGTACCTGGACTCATCTAGATTAAGTCAATTCACTGAGGCTCCAGAGGAAGGGCTTCAAAACTCAGACCTTATAGATTACAGTAAGTTAATCACTTATGTCTTTACATGAATGCACATGCACACACAGACATATAGCTTAAAAGGTATAGAAGCTCTGTAAACCTTGCAATTTTCGGTTGGTCTGGCAGTATTTTCCAGGCCTTCTCCCTGTACCTGGTTACAGAAATAAGCTCTCTTCTTTCTCAGTTTCTCTGCATCTCATTATTGGGCCATGAGAATAAGCAGCCCGACTCCCAGTTTGGTCTGGGAACAAACAGACTTATCCCTGTAGGTAATAAAATGCCTTTGTCCGTAGCTCCTGGTTATGAGCAGTGAACGAAGCCAAAGGTCTGCATGACCCATGGAAGAGGAGAAACTACTGGCAACAGCAGGCCAGGCAGGCTGCTCTGCAGGTGTTGGATACCAGTCTTGGCCTCAATCCGTAACTATCTGTGTGAACTGGACAAGCCCATCAATTCCTTTGTGTCTCAGTTGATTAATCTATAAAATGAGGAGAATAATGTGTAATGTGTAGAAAAGCTTGTTGATCAATGTTTAAAATATGTGAGAGAAACACCAAAGAATTGAAAGGAAGTCATGGAAGGACAGAAATTAGTGGAGGAATAAGGTGGATGGAGGAATGGAAGGGTGGATGGAGAATGGAATAAGGTGGAAGGAAGGAAATGGAATAAGGTGGAGGATGGAATGGAATAAGGTGGATGGAGGATGGAATGGTGAGGTCATGGAGATGGAACACCAGTGGAATAAGGTGGATGGAGGGTTCAACAGTGGAACATGGATAAGAGGGATGGAGATGGAATGGAAGGGTGGAGGGGGGATGGAGGAATGAAGGGGGTGGATGGAGGATGGAATGGTGGAGTTTGGAATGGTGGAGGATGGAATGGTGGAGGAATGGATGGAATGGAATGGAAAGGGGGATGGAATGGAATGGTGGAGGGTGGATGGAATGGAATGAAGGATGGAGGAATGGAGGAATGGATGGAACACCCGGAAGGGTGGTGGATGGATGGAAACAACTGGAAGGGTGGAGGGTGAGGGGATGGCGATGGAAACACCAGTGGAATAAGGGTGGAGGGTGAGGGGATGAAGGAAGGAACAGTGGAATAAGGAGGGTGGATGGCGGAAGGAACAGTGGATAAGGTGGGTGGGGGATGGAGGATGGAAATGGAATGGTGGTGGTGGATGGAGGATGGAAATAAAGAAGGATGGAAATGGAGGACATGGAAGATAGAGTACAGAAAGACCACAGAAATGGAGTTCAGGTAATTGAAAAGAATGGATGGTATAACTGGAATAAATAATGGATGGAAGACAAGAGTTCAACTTAATGAATGGAATTGAAGGTAAAGAAACCAGGAGGTGAGATAAAGCCAGTGGACCACATTTAAGCTCAGCTTCTGATCAATTCACATAGAAAATTCAAGCAATCCATAATGGAAGTAAGCTACATAATCACTTTCAGAATTTTTGATTAATCTATATGTAAATTAACTGCAAGTAATATTTTTAGTATCTGAATTTATTTATCCCCTTCTTTTTTAAATACACAGGAGTTAACCATCTCAAGGAATATCAGCACTGGAAGAAAAAACTGTTTACAATGGAAAGGAACGGCAATGTTCCAAATCTGCTTGAGTAGCAGAAAATCAAAATTCTCCTCAGGCCTTTCCTCCAGCAACACATTCCTGTTGACAAAAGGAGCTGGAATGTGTGGGGCTGGGTTCCTGCTCCAGTCCTTCCAGCTTTATAGAACCCCAGGAGACAGCTCACTTCCCAGCGCCACCAGCCTTCCTTGGATGTTTTCCACTCTGGTTGGGTTCAGGCTGGCAGTTTCTCCACGTTCTTAGCTCTCTGTTTTATTTCCAACGTACTCCAGGGCTGGTTGAGAAAGGGGAGAGGGGAGCCTCATGACCCCCATTGGGTCCCCTGGGCAGGGCACACGCACCTTTATTGTAGGGTCACTGGATCCTGGGAATTCCAGCCAGTGACAGAACTACGTGGTCTTAATTGCATTTGAAAATAAGACTAAAGAGAACAGAAAGAACAAGTAAGACAAGGTAAATGAAATGCAAAAAAAAAAAAAAAGAAAAGAAAAGAAAAAGTAAAGAAATTTCACAGGATTTTGCAAACTTTTGTTAAGCATTCAAATTCTAAAACACTCAACCAAACAAAGCTTTCACAGCTATTTGTGCCTCAGGCTTATTTCCTAATTCAAAGCCGTAATGGGATCAGGTTAGTAAAAGCCTACAATGGAAAACTAAAGCACAGTGCAAATTGATCTCTCACACTGTCGCTAATTTATCTTCTAAGACATTTGCAAAAAACTCACTGACTCCAAATATTGTCTGTCTGGGTGCTTGGTATCAAACTGTGAAATGGCTCTGTGAGTATGAAATGCAACTATTAATCTGAAAGCAACCTGGCCCATCTGCATGAAGCACTAACACAGTGCCCGGTAGAATTCAGGCGCACTCCCCTATCTCATAAACAAGGTATGGAAAAGAACAGCTTGTCCTAGAAAAAGCAGACATTCAAATGGGAGGCTCACTCAGCCTTTCGGCTTCCTCTGCCTGCAGCATCTTGGAGACGCACGTGTCCAGAAGGAGTGTTGGGCTGGATCGTGGTTTGCTGGGCTGAATGCTGGAGGCTTTGAAGCAGGCCCAGCTACGAGGGAGAATTAGGGGCAGTAGGACTATTCATGCTGGTCTGAATCCAGTCAGGCTTCACTGAGTCACAGCTAAAGAAATGATTCAAAGACCAGCACCAACTCCAAAGACAGGGGTGTCGCTGCAAGCGACAGGTGAGCCCGTGGCTGAACGCCAGACAAGCTGGAACGTAGCCGGGCAAGTCTGAGGCAGAGTGGAGACTGTCCTGAGCTGCAGTTGAGAGCATCGCTGGGGTCTCCCTGGCTTGTCTTCATTGTTCAGAAGGCCCGAAGGTGCAGGATCGGGGCAGGCATGCAGGACCCTTTGTCTGCAGCGGAGTCTTTCCCCAACCCCCACCACTCTACCTCCCCAAATCGCTCAAAGCCCATTTCCTCTAAGATGCTGCTGTTTCAATAAAAGGTTTACCAGAGACTCACCAAATGGCTGATCCCTATAACGTGTTACATTCCATGAGAACCTAAGCACACAGAACGTCACGACTTGAAAACATGAAGCGTTTGGACTAAAGGTTGGCACACTTTTTCTATAAAGGATCAGATTGGAAATGTTTTAGGCTTCATGAGCCAAGAGACAAAATCAAAGCTGTTATGTAGATGCTAATAAAAGAAGAGATAAATTTCCACAACGTTTTTCTTGACAAAATTCAAACTATAATCATTTAGTTTTTGTTTGTTTTGATAATACAGACCCACGAAAGAGAAAAAATGGGATTCTTTGAGGAGGAGATAACATTTTGCTTATTGGAAGTTCAAAGTTACTTCCCTAGAACCAAATTAATCCCAAATGTACATCCATAAAAACCATTCTCAGCCTGTTTTGCCACACATAAGCAGGAGGGGCCGGATCTGGTCTGGGGGCTACAATGTGAGATCTCTGGATTTAGACTAATCTGCCTATTATAGATACAAGGCATCTGAATCTCAGAGACTTAAGGATTGCTTAGAATCACAGGTCTTGTGGAAACATGGCAAGCCCCTCACCCCACCTGGATGATGATGTGTCCTGACCTCAGGACAAGTCCGTCTGTATCGAAGTTTCAGATTGTCTGTGCTGGCTCATTTTATGTGGTCATTGCCTAGGCCATGGCACCCAGATACGTGGTCAAACACTATTCTAGTCACATATTATTCTATATTCCATTTCTGTGAGGGTGTTCTGGAATATGATTAATACTTCAGTCAGTGGACTTTGAGTAAAGCTGATTGCTTTCTGTAATGTGGGTGGGCCTCATCCAATCAGTTGAAGGCCTGAATAGAACAAAAACTGACCTCCCGCCATCGCGAGGGAATGCTGCCAGCAGGCGACCTTCCAAAGTGCAACATGGGCCCTTCCCTGGGTTCTCCAGCCTGCTGGTCTATCCTACAGATTCTGGTCTTGCAGTCTCCATAATCATGTGAACCAATTCCTTCAAAGAATCTCTCTCTGTCTCACCCTCCTACACACACGTACACACATGAGCACACACACGTTTCTCTGGTGAACCCTAAGCAATACATTGACTCAGGTAATCATCTTATGGGAAATGCTATGAAGAAAAGAACCTAAACACACATACAAGCTTATGTTAATCGTGGGACGATTGTGTGAAGAAGCAAATGCAACTATTATAATTCATAGCATTGAAGGTAATTTATTTACATTCATTAACTGCCTACAAGATAAGTACTGCAAATATAATAGCAAATAAGCCTGACCCAGCCTTGCCCTCTCATTGCTTATATTCTAATAGAAAAGTAAAACAGGACCAACAGAAAAAAAAAAGTGCTGAATAGACAAATAATAAATAAAAACTGATGAAAGCGCTATGTAAAAACGAAAATGGGACTGACAGAGAGGGGTAGGAAAGGCCTCTCTGATGAGGAAACAGCACAAACAGCCCCGAAATGAAAAACGGTTTAGACGCTTCACAGACCTGGAAGATCAGTAGGTGGGGGACGTGCGATATGAGACGAAGCCTTAAGCGTATTGGGAATCTGGCTCCAGAGATGACCGTGGGGGGGGGCAGTACCGTACTGAGACCCCAACTCCTGCCCTTTGTCTCCACTCACCAACGGCAGATTCCCCCTGAAGATGGGCTGGGAGAGAAACGTCCTGTTCAAATGGACCCTAAGTGAAGAGGCTCATGGGGAAAACCTTCCTCACATTGCACACCAGCTGCAAGCAGAGCCTTCCCAAGCTACGTCCAGGCCTTCTGCCTGCTGTCTACTGGGTGAATCAATCCACAGAGAAACACTTACCAAATGTCAGTTGGACTTCAACAGGAAATTATACTAGGTTTCTAGAAAATTACAACAAATTCAACTGTTTGTAGTCAGCTTGGCTTGGCCTCTACAGAAGAGGTGCCCAGCATACAAGCCTCAACAAATCTTATGGAAAGTTATCTGGTGTAAATACCCAGGGTTCATCGTCTTGTGCGGCGAAGATTTAGAACACAGACACACAGGAGGAGTTTAGGAGCAGAGGTTTAATAGGCAAAAGAAAGAGAAAGGAGAATAGTCTCTCTCTAGGGAGAGAGAAAGGGGGTTTCCCAAAGGGAAGACCAGGGGCAAGGAGTGTGCAGGACTTTTTAGGCAGGCTTGAGGAGGCGGTGTCTGATTTACGTAGAGCTAACATAGGTTTACATAGCATGTAAGGCTGGCCACCCCACCGAATCTTATTATGCAAATGGATTTTCCACTTGACCGGTGCCATCTTGTCTGCTCCTTCCTGTACACGTGGCTGGCAAAGGGAAAGGGAGATGGAGCCGCTGTGTTGAACATGCCTAGTCCCAGTAGCTTTTTCCTGCTGACCTTCACCCCTGCCAGCTTCCAGCTGGCTTGTCTATGTCTGCAGCTCAATCTTACAGGGTGATCTTTGTTAGAAAATTATTTTCGGGCTGCTTTTCATTAAAAAGGAAAACCACTGAGGATTCCCATACCCTCACTATCTGTCTAAGCAGTTTCTTCTTAATGCCTATGTCTTTAAGAGAGATATTATGAAGCTTAGTGTTATTAGAGTTTGTGAAATAACAAAGAGATAAAAGTTTTTGTGTGTATTGGTGTGAAGATATATATATATAGAGAGAGAGAGAGAGAGAGACATATATATTCAGTTGTGCCTCCTGGAGTTTAACCCCTAGTCACTTTAACTGGTTGGTCTAGGCTGTTCCAAAAATTATCTTAACCACACATTTGCAAGCCATATTACAGATGATGTGATCCTACGTGAGAAATGTTTCATTGGCAGAAAGAAGCCCTCTTTTTGTCTTTAAAGGCTCCTTTCTTTTCTCCTTTCATCTGTTGATAAGTCTGAATTGTGTTTATTGGAATAACTAGAGCAAATCTTGCAAAGCCTGGCCGAATTGTTGTCGGCCACAGGATTTGCTTCATGCAGTTTGGCTTTACTACCTCCCTGAAAAGCTGCCTTCTGTGGAGAAGGACCACGCTCGTAACTGTGGCAGTTCACACACAAGTAACACATCACCAAAGGGCCACAGATGGCCAAATGGCTGACTTTAAAAGCTGGACAATTCACATGCCGAAATCTTTGGCTTCTGTTATTTGGGGAATTTGTGTTTGGTGGGGTGGGGGAGGGGTCGGCAGTACTGAATTGTGAAGGGGTGGCCTGCCCCTCCACACCTGTGGGCGTTTCTCCTTAGGTGGAACGAGAGACTTGAGAAAAGAAATGAGACACAGAGACAAAGTATAGAGAAAGAAAAAGTGGGCCCAGGAGACCAGCCCTCAGCATACAGAGGACCCACGCTGGCACCAGTCTCTGAGTTCCCTTAGTATTTATTGATAATTATCTTTACCATCTTAAAGATAAGCGAGTGGCAGGACAATAGGATCATTTTAGGGAGAAAATTAGCAGTAAGACATATGGGTAAAGATCTCTGTGACATGAATAAGTTCAAAGGAAAATGCTGTGCCTTGATATGCATATGCAAACATCTCCACAAACCTTTTAGCAGCATTGCGCCAGCAAGTCCTGCCAGCAAGTCCCACCTTATGCCGTAAGGCGGTTTTCTCCTATCTCAGTAAACAGAGCATACAATCGAGTTTTACACCGAGATGTTCCATTGCCCAGGGACCGGCAGGATTTTTAACCAGCAAACTGCCTTCAGGCACTTGTTTAACAAAGACACACCCTGCACGCCCAAAATCCATTAAGCCTTGAGTCACCACAGCACACATCTCTTGCAAGGACAAGGTTGGGGGTAGGGTCACAGATTAACAGCCTCTCAAATACACAACAAAATGGAGTCTCTTATGTCTACTTCTTTCTATGTAGACACAGTAACAGGCTGATCTCTCTTTCTTTTCCCCACAGAATTGGTTTTATCATTTCTTCTGTAGGGGCCAAGCCAAAAAAGCCTAGAATGAATGAATGTAACTGTGAATGAATAAACAAATGTGTTTCCAAAAATAAATGATTCTTATATTAGATCATATTGTGAAAGATCTCAAAGTCCTTTTTATGAACTCCATTTATTGAGAAAAATAACTCCTTTCATTAGGTTCCCGCTCAGGGATACAGAACCTACAGACTGGGGGATGAGGAAACATTTAAGAATCTCAGTATTTAACGTTTACTAGGAGCACGCGCCTTTCTGAAGCGTACTGTCACATGTCTCCTTCCAATCTCCGTGGATCTTTTCCTCAGGTGAGTGACATTTTAGGTGGAAATCAAGGAAGAGGTGGAATTGTATATCTGGGCAGACGTCATGTGGACCAGGTTCAGCCTACATAAAAAAATGATAGAGACCATAAACTTGGCACCTACGGCAAGTGGCCTGCTTGTTAGGCCTCTCATCTAGATCACAGAGACAGGAAATTCCAGTTGATATCTGGATTATATATACAGAATTCATTTGGCAATCACCCTCACAACTTCTGACCCGCAGCCAGACCAGGAAATACATTAGCACAGTACTCGCTTCCTGGGGCGGACACAAAACTGCCCTGGAGGAGATAAGCTTTGAGGCCCTATGACTCCCGCTCCCACTTAGTGGTCATGCTCAGAACCACTTCTGTTGACTGATATGAAATCTCTTCATTACAATTTACTGGAAATAATCCCTAACCCCAAAAAGGGGAATCATTTTCCCAAAGCCAAACCACTTGGTATTTTCCAACCCAAGACTAGAAACCAGCTGTCCTGCCACCCATACACCCAATGCACGTTCCACCATCCTTGCTGCCTGGCTTTAACAAAAGAACCTGAAAATCAGAGTGGGATTTGAAGACTAGAAGAAAGCAAAACAAGACTATCTGCCACCAGGACTGAGGTCTTGACACAGAAGGCCTGGAGAGGCTGCCATTATTCCCCGGTGAATTAAGAAAGACTTGCCACAGCTACCTCTTAAGACACGACAGAAGAGAAGCCACCCAAAGTGAGCGGGTCAGCGAGAAGGAAGCTACAGACAAAGGAAGCTCTGAGTGAAGACAAAAGGAGGAGGAATGAACCCAGTCACGCAGTGACAAAGAAACCACAGGGTTTGGCAAGTGCCTGCTTGAACTTCTCTAAAGCAAATTAAAAATGTAGAGATGAATCTCTAAATTTAATATTTGGGAAGAAATAATTGCAACTCATGATATAGAGGCAGACAGGATGGTCCGAAGAACAAAGAGAAGGGTGAAAAAAGAGGACTGTTCCGTGTGGTCCTGTGAGAAAGTTCTTTGATATTAGCAAAGTTTTGGGGCTGGTAAGGTCTGATTGGTGGGTGACTGTGGTGGGCAAAACTAGTCCTTGGTTTGCAGTTGTTATCTCACCTGCTACAGATAAAAGTGGTCTCTGGTTATAACAGGCAGTTTCAGCCACGGGACTTGGAGAGAACAGCATTTCTAGGGAGGCGTTATGTACCCTGAGTGCCCTTTACTCAGACCCCTCCTCTCTGATTTAGTTGGGTATGACAAGAATGGCTCAATTTCGATAATCAACTTTCACAATCCTAACTCAAGAACTGTAGCATTGAGGGTAAGGGTGCATCATTTTCATAAACTCAGAGGAAAATGTGGCTGACGGCAGAGGTGAGTCCCAAGAGCTCAGCCTTGAGCTGCCTTTCATCTGGTCACCACGTTCAGGGGTTCTCCTCAGGGTAAACATCTGCGATGAAAACCTCCGCAGGCCTCACCATCAGAGTCAAAGTGGGTCTTCTAGAAACCAATTTGCTTTCAAACAAAGCAGATCAAGTGATAATCTATCTAATGTTCTAGAAATGTTTGAGGCACCTTAGGCAAATGTCAATCTTAAAGTTTTCCATTTGCCTTATTTCTCTAAATAACACCTTTTCCAATCATGAAAGCAAGAGTGATATAAAAAAAATTTTTAAATCCATATTAGAAGGAAGATCTATTAAGGATCTAGTGAGTAAACGACGCTTTTGGAATGTTTAGAACTTTGAGGGGGCTAGCACATGTCTTCAGATCCCACTGTATCATTTCCATAAGGACGAGGCAAAGCACTACTGCTATTTGCAGAAGAGAGACTGCCGTGAAGTCAGTGGACACTACCTCCAGGTCAGAATCCAGCCTAAAGGCCTGTAATCAATGGTAAATGCTCTGAGGCACAAAATCCTACACTCCTCATCAGTCATGCTATATCCTCTGAATATTCTGACCTCACCAGAACCTAGTAGACCTATTTTAAGTTTCTCCAAAAATTTTGAAACTCTGCTTTATAGGAAACCAGAACTTTCATGTCAAGTGTTCCTGAGAACATTAATAACAAAAGCCAGAACAATTTTCTTAAAATCTGTGATGAAGTTTTGTAAATATGAGACAAGTAAATACTTCTGGACATCATTTAGATATTAACATAACATGTATAAACTAGAAAAGGCAGCATTAAATTTGGATGTTTTTGACTTTATTTCTCAACTTTTTAAAGATTAAATAATGGGATTTTATTCTCTTCTATTCCCTCTAGGGAAAGCAATCTGACGATATTTTTCTAAAAGTTGCTAACAATGGAAGGAACTATTGAAAACAATTAGAGGAAAATTGCACCTTGAACTTAGTAGAAAGTGTACACCAACTCCCACAGGATATCTCAGACATGATATTAAAAATTCTAGTCATTTCATTTTCTCGCAGAACAGCATGTAGTTGTGTACTGAGTGTACCGTGTAGGGGCACAGAGAGCATACAAAAGGCTTCTTTTGTTTATGAAATGGATTTGCACTGTGTTCGGAAGGTTTTCTTTCAATTGCCTCATCACAGATCGTCCAAACTTCTCGTAGGCAGCAACGGGGCCTCTGTTTAAGCCTCTTGTGAGCAGATCCCTAGCCAAGGCCATGTTGCTTTCCCTTAAGCATCAGAGCCCTGGGGATCCTGTTCTATCTGTTCTTTCCCCAGCCTCCTGTCTTTCAGCAGGGCAGGTGCCTCCCACAAGGAAACCAGATGCCAGGACTGTGGGGGACTCTTGAGCGGCATCAGCCAAGCTGTGGGAGCTGAAAAGAGGAAGCTTTGCTCAGAGTAAGCGCCGTGGGATAATGTCTTTAATGTCAAGAGGATGCACACTGTGAATGCGGAAAGCCATCCAGGCTGAAAGAGGGAGTACACAGGCGGGGAGTGTCGCCAAGCGTTTGTGAGAACTCTCTTGGGTGGGCAGACAGCCGGCTTGCTCATGATTCTGCCTTTTCTGTTATTGGCCACAAGCCGCCAGTGAAATTTTGTGTCCTTAGGGCTTTGAGGCCTCTACTCAGGTGGGGGTCCCGGAATAAGCTCATGAAGTTTTTGCCTAGTTTCCCCCAGGCTCCAAATCAGTGGTACAAATTTCTCAGTCTGACTTAATGCTTAGGGAAATGTCCTATTTTTGGACCCTTCATTTTAAAAAAGCATATATATTTACCAGTGCTGTCTCCACTAATTCCGAATAAACCTTAGACTTCAGGTCATGAGCCACTAGGAGTCTGAATATGTCCTTTATTTGGATTCAAATAAGATTTTAACTTCGTGGCACCATGGTTTCCTGAAGGTGCCAGTGTGAGACCTGGATCATCAGACTGACCTGGTGCTGGGAAGCCACAGAATGGTGCAGTAAGGTCTCGCTGTCTTGGTTTCCACCTTAGAAACAATATCATACCCCCCTTCTCATTTCACAGAATGCTCAAATTTAGCATATGTTATAGTGTTTATTGGCAATAAAAAGGCAGGATAGCAAAGTGGTTAAGGAATTACTGCACTCAACAACCATAACCTCCTGTCGTGCCAGGGATGGCAGCAAATGCCATGCACGGAGGTCAGTGTCAGCAAAGATCAGCTGGCGTGCCCAGAACACTGTGGGAACCAAGGGTCTGAGTTATTAGGGCTGTCCACGGATATTCCACTCCTTCTACTCACATAATACGCTCGCATTCCCCATGTTTAACGACTTGAATTCAGGATTTGTTTAATTCGGGTATGGTAAAGTGATAGACACAGACAGAAACAACTGCCTTTGAAATAAAGCTTGTTTCTTACAGCTCCCAAGAAAAAGGAGCACTGGCACGCCACACAGGGCTGCCCAGGCAGCACCAGGATGGGGTGGGAGGCAGGAGTACAGGAAGCATGGACCAAAGCCTCCATGACCACAGAGGGGAGAAGTCACAAAGTAGGGAGAGCCCTTATTCGGCAGGAAACAAATCACAGATTTGTCTGTGGCTGGAGGGCTTGTGCTATGATCTTTATGCTACCTCGAAAGCGGGACTGAAGGGTGATGGAGACACCTTTGGCCATTAGTTTGGCCCTATGATTAGTGAATGTCAAATCAGCAATGACAAGATCTGTAGGAGTTGGCTGGAACACCCCACCTTGTGCAGACTGTTCATGCAAGTCGGGCAGGAATCACGAGTGGAAACAGCGTGTGTCACCTCCTGCAAAGGACAGTACAGGGGACACCACACTCCCTTCGCCTGCCACAGTGGCCAGGAAAGCATCCTCCATCAATGTGCATTCCTGAGTGACTACCTGGGTGGCCTGATGGGTCTAGAGTCTTTCAAGGCTCTGCTGGCATCTCATCTGCGAACATTCCACTGGCAACAGCAAATCTCATGGTGGGATGGTGAATTGTATCTGTCAACTTGACTGGGCCACAGGGTGCCCAGAAATTTGGTTCAACATTATTCTGGGTCTGTCTGGAGGGTGATTCCAAATGAGATTAGCATTTACGTTGGCAGACCGAGCACAGCAGCTTGTCCCACTGATGTGGATGGGCCTCAGCCAATCAGCTGGAGGCCTGAACAGAGCAAGTCAGAGGGAACTCTTTCTGCTTGACCGCTGTGAACCGGGGCATTGGGTTTTGTGTTTTGTGTTTCTGCCTATGGACCTGAACGGAAACATCAGAATTTTTCTTGGAAGCCCACTAGCATTTGGACTAGAATTAGTCCATCAGTTTTCCTAGGTCTGCAGTTTGCAAATGCGTATCATGAGACTTCTGTTTTCATAATCATGTGAGCCAATTTCTTATAGTATATATTTATAAAATAATATTACGGGCCATGCGCAGTGGCTTACACCTGTAGTCCCAGCACTTTGGGAGGCCGAGGCTGGCAGATTACAAGGACAAGAAATTGAGACCATCCTGGCCAACATGGTGAAACCCCATCTCCACTAAAAATATAAAAAAATTAGCTGGGCATGGTGGCATGCACCTGTAGTCACAGCTACTTGGGAGGCTGAGGCAGGAGAATTGCTTGAACCCAGGAGGCGGAGGTTGCAGTGAGCCGAGACCGCGCCACTGCACTCCAGCCTGGTGACAGAGCAAGACTCTGTCTCAAAGAAATAAAGAAATAAAAATAATATTATGAACAACGTTATTTTATATATATATACACACGTATCCTATTGTTTCTATTCTTCTGGAGAACCTTGACTAATTCACAGGGCTAAGCCCAGTGTCAAACTGGGAGACCTCTGTAAAACTACATGGCAAAGGCTGGAGAAAAAAGAAAGAGTAAAGATTTGGAGTCACACTTGCAATCTACCACAGATGGCAAGAAGACAGAACTGTTTTTCCCGATATCTGGATATCTGTTTCCAGCCACCCAAAGCTTCCTAAAGATGTGGAAATGCTGTGGCTGCTGCAGCAGTGGGCAGAGGAGTGGTCAGGCCAGGAAGAGGAGGTGCCCGGGTCACCTTTCCCATCCCCAGGATGGCTGGTGGCCACCTGTCCTGTGTGCATTGGAAGTTCTCACCTGTCTCATGGGTGTCTGAATCTGAGGGAGGCAGCACATAATTAACCACTATTGGGAATTTTAGAATATATTTTTAGTTCTCTGGAAATGTCTCCCTCATTATTGTTTGTTATTCAACTTTGAAACACATGTGTAGGAATCCGCTGTGTGGAAGTAAGAAACTGCCCATAACCGATCCTTTTCACACCAACAATGTCTCGCTCAAACTAATATAAGCCAGGCTCTTAATGTTCTTGTTATAGAAGAATAACTCGGCAAGGTAAATAAAGCTGATATTAAAAATCCAATTTTACATGTGAGAAGACATAGAGACATTAAATGGTTTCCCTGTGCCTGAAAACTCATTAACTGCAGATGTATGGAAGGACGGCAGGGCTCCTGACTCTGGTCCACTCACAGAATCATTTCGAGATGGAGAGCCAGAATTCTGGAGAACAGCCGAGGCTCCTGCAGCACGTCTGTGCAACGAGAGCACAAGCAACCCTTCTAGAGAACCAGGTCAGGCATTGGGTCAGCAGATGCTCATGGAGCACTTTCTCCTTCCTCTGTGCCGGGCACGGTGCTATGTTATGGAGATGCAGGGGTGGGCAAAACCAGACCCCATACCTGCCCTTAGGAGCATATTCTGTAAGGGGGCTGGAGGGTGTAGACCTGAATCGAATATTTGCATGCACAAATAGAACCACACAACCCATGCATACAGTGAGGAGGAGGCCCTTGGTGCTGTGAGGACCCACAACAGCAGGCCCCGGGCTGGGCAGAGGGCAGGGAGAGCTTTCCTGGGTAGCAGTGCTTGAAATAGGATGTAAAGAAGGGGTTGGGGTTATGGAGATAAATAGAAGAAACAGTGTTCTGGGTTAGAGGGTTTAGAACGTGCAAAGGCCTTGTACCTGGGAAAAAGGAAAGACGAGTGGAAGGAAAAGCAGTGTGGCTGAAGCACAGTGGCTCACAAAAGACGAGACTGGATAGAATAGCAGCAGGTCCTCTTGGGCCTGGAACATCTTCAGACATTTCTCCCTCATCCAAAGAGAAATGGCAAGACATGGAAGATTAAAAGCCAGGATCTGTCCTCCAGACCAGGAGACCTCAGCCAGCTGCCCACCAGAACCAAGTGTGCTGCTTTGCGGGCAGCTCACTCCAAGTGTGCACACTTGTTTTTACTTTGGCCACAAAACTTGACACTTCACTAAAATATTCCTACTCCATGCTTAGCAACGAGAAACCTTCTCTATGCCATTCTTACGCTTTTGAAATGATACCACATGCCAAGACACACGACAGGAGCAGGGCAAAGAGGCTGAGCTTCAGGGGCAGATTTAGTCTAAGTGTCAGCTGTGCCACAAGTTGTGACAATAAGCACCTCACCAGGCTTCTTATTTTACCCCCTCTTCCGTGCAATGAGGCAGCTTGACTCTGGGGCTGGAAATAGTTCTCTCCTCAACGTGGAGGCAAACGGGGTATCGGACAAGTTGATAATCCCTGAAATCCAAATTGTAATTCCTATAGTCCTTCTCTGGTCACTGAGACAAGTTTTTCATGTGAGCTTAGCTTCTGTTTAGCATTTTAACTGTGGGAGAGGAAGAGTCCTTGAAAGTCCTGTGACTCATTGGTAAAACAAGAAAATGCTGATGAAATATGAGAAACATCAAAAGAAATTAAAAGACATTAAAAATCTATTGTGCATCCTGCACTCCAAAGTCATTTTTAAATGGTAATTACACCTTTGAAGAGCATCTGATTAGTATAAAAAGAACTTTGGGTGACTGTGAAGCTCTTCATCTGATTTCAGTTGATACACAGTGATGATATTCAAGACCAATTTCTGCAGCTTTTACCGCCTGACTGAGTGTTGCTCTGTTTCTGAAG
Organism: Papio anubis; assembly: GCF_008728515.1. Taxonomy (NCBI): domain Eukaryota; kingdom Metazoa; phylum Chordata; class Mammalia; order Primates; family Cercopithecidae; genus Papio; species Papio anubis. Next base: position 278,853 of record NC_044978.1, on the reverse strand, counting down.
TTTAAAGGGAGTTTCTAATCTTTGGCTTATCAGAGGCTGAGCAAAGACCTGTCATGGTTTATGGAGGTAAAAGTATTTTTAAGTGCCCTGTGGAAAGCGCTGTCAAGTTCAGGCTACGTCAAGCTTATGCTTTGTGGTGAAACAAGGATCTAAGACACAAACTCCTGAAAAGAAAGATTCTAGTCCTTTTTTGTCTGGGTCACTCAGGAGCATCGAGACTGACACACTGGGTAAGACCCCTGTTCTCCATCCCTGTCATCAGTAACATAACACTCAGTGCTCCCTGTGTGCCTGGCGTTGTGTTAAGTGCTGTTTCAGTTAAATGTTAGCGCTGTGAAATGGTTTCAGACAAAGGGATTTGTGGTCACTCTCAAGTAAATGCCCGAATGGCCTAACTAGCTTATTAAGCAGGATCACTCATTAAAATCTATTAGATTTGCATAAAATGCACTCTGCAGTACTGCTCTCACAGACACAACGGCAACAGCCCTTTGAACTAAGGCCGTAAGTTTCGTTAATGGGTTACATCAAAATTTTAATGGCCCAGAACTGGGCTACCTAGGTTTACTACCTAGACAGATGTGCTGAACGCTGCTAATGGAAGATTGTATGGTACCGGCTGTTTGATGCCCTTCCGTTAAATTCTGTAATGGATACAGATGCCGTTGGTTAACAGTTTTTATTTCCTCCTTAACAAAAAGGGTTTTATAATAAGCAAGTCAACTATTTTTCTTCCGCAAGGACTTCAAGTGCGTTTCTGGCCTCATCTCCCACTCTCCCTCTGTCTTCTCCATAAACGCCGCGCTGGCCTCCCTGATGCTCCTGGAAAATGCCAGGCTCCTCAGGGCCTTTGTTTTTGTGCAGCCTCTGCTGGAACATTGTGTATGTTTGGGTTCTTGGAGCAGCAAACACCGGAATGGTATCTGACACTCGAGATTATTTGAGAGAAATGCCTGTGGAGGAAAACGAGAAGGGGCTGGAGGAGGCTGGGGACGCAAAGTCTTAAAATGCAGTGCAATTCTGAGAAACTTTTGGCAAGGCTGGTAGTAGAACCCTCCAGCCAGGCTGCCCAGCAGAGGGGTCCTTCACCTCCTTGCAGCAGGCCTGCCTTTATACCCTGCCATGCTTGGTTACTGGCTGACAGTGGTAGATTTCAGGGCGGCAGCCGGCTTTTGGCTAGCAGCTAATAGTCACCCAGTCCCCAGGGGCCACGAGATCTGACCAGTCCCTTCCCGTGGCCACACCGAGCTCTCTTGGTCTACATGTTCTCAGGACTGCTTCCCATACTTTCAGTTTCTGTTAAATATCCCCTCTGTGGGGTCTGCCCTGATCATCCCATATAAACACGTAAATAGCAACCCCTTCATTTTCCCTCACCTTCTACCGCTTGTCAGTTACTGTTATCTGCTTTGTTTATTCATTGCATCAAGATACAACATACAGTCATCCATCAGTATTTATGAGCAATTGGTTCCAGGACCTCCCCCAGATACCAGAGTCCCTAGCACTCAAGTCCCTGACATGCAATGGTGTAGTATTCAGCGTAACCTATGCACGTTCTCCCTATACTTTAAATCATCTCTAGATTACTGGTAACATATACTACAATGTAAATGCTATGCAAATCGTTGTTATACTGTGTCATTTAGAGAAAAATAAAAAGAAAACAAATTGTACATGTTCAATACAATTTAAAGGGCTTTTTTTGCAAATATTTTTGACTCGTGGCTGGTTGAATCAGCAGATGCAGAACTCACAGATACAAAGGACTAAGTGCATTTCCTTGCTGATGTCACATGAGCTCCCGTTAGTAGACTGTAAGTTGCATGAAGGCCAGGACTTTGTTAACCAATACAGCCCCATCACCTCAAAAGCCATCTGACACGTAGTTAGCACAAGATGGATATCTGTTAAATGAATAACAAAATTGAATAAGTGTGTATTAGCATCTCCTATGCATTAGGCACTGCTTATACATACACAGATATAAAGTTAAAGATTGCCACTTCACTGTTTGATTTCACCAATAGTTACGTTACAAACAGCATCTGGCCATAATTTTGCAAGCCTGTTGGAGAGCCAGTGTGGTAGACAGACTCGAGGATGGCCCTCGATGATCCCGGTCACCTGGTGTCTAAGCCCTCGTGCAATCCCCCCACCTTGAGTGCAGGCTGACATAGCAGCTTGTGTCTGTCTAATATAATCCATCAACGGCAGTGGGATGTCCTCTGAGTGATGGGGATACACAAGATTGTGGCTTCCATCTTGCCAGGAGACTTCCTCTCTTGCTGGCGTTGATGAAGCCCGATACTTTGCTACACAGACATACACAGCAAGGAACTGGGAGAAAATTCCCGCTGACAGTCAGCTGGGAAGTGGGGCCGTCAGTCCAACAGCCCAGAAGTCACTGAATCCTTCCAACAGCTGTGTGAGACGGGAAGCAGGTGTTTCCTCAACCAAGACTTCACATGAGACCGGGTCAACACCTAAGCTGAGGCCTCGCGAGAGGCCCTGCAGCAGAGGACCCAGGTAAGTCACTCCCAGATTCCTGACCATAGAAACTGTAAGAGAATAGATATGTGTTGTTTTTAGCAACTGAGTTGTGGTGATTTGTCACATAGTAATAAACCACCAATACAGCCAGCTCTCCATGAACCCCAACAGAGAAGCCTCTGGCAACCTGTGATTTTTACAGAAACGTGGTCCCTTTGTGGATCATTTTCCTCACCTATAAATAAATATGCTGGAAAACATCTAGTGCTCTCATACAAATGCAAAATCCATAATTCTATTCATTAAATTCCTCTGACATTAAGGCAGACCTCATTCATATCACATTAAATATAGAATATTCTTGAGAGATAAACTAACACTGAAATGTAAAATAGTTTTAGGTAGTATTTCCCATTTTCCACAATAGTACAGAACAACCAAATAGTTATTTTCTTTTTAGAACATTATTTTTATTGTAAAAATAATTTGGAAAATTCAGTATATGATAAAGAAAATTAAAATCACTCATATAATTGCTGGTAACATATTGATAGCTTGTTTCTAGTCTTCGTATAGATATACATTTAAATATATATGGATTGATTTTACAAAATTGGTATCATACTACATATCCAATTTTGTATTTTTATTTCAATTGATAGTATATAAAAATTAAAAAATTAAAGTCAAATATATAAATCAAAACAAAGATGATGTTTCCACAAAAAATAGTTGATATGGAAAATTTTTTAAGGTTCTTCGAAACCTTAATTTGAATGACTGTATAATATTTGGTAGTACAATGTGTCCTCTCTTTCGCTATTATGATTACAGTAATATATTAAAATGTGTTAATTTAAATATCAATATATTAATATAAATATGTAACATAATACAGTTATAGATTACTGTATTAGCATAATATATGTATATTATATATTAACATACAATGTTATTTTATTATATTATCTATGTTACATAACTAATTAACATGATTAAATAAATCTGTGACTTTACCCTGTATTGAATTATCTAGACTCCTGGAAACATGGGTGCATGATAAAGACTTTATCCTTTGCTGAAATTTCTGTCTCTTCTCCCTGCTTCCAGAAAGTCAGTGTTGGAAAATGCCTGTCTCAATGCACACTCCACAGCACGGTTTTTGTTTGTCATTTTTTTGGAGATGGAGCCTCATTCTGTTGCCCATGCTGGAGTCCAGTGGCCTGATCTCAGCTCACTGTAATTTCTGCCTCCTGAGTTCAAGCGATTCTCCTGCCTCAGCCTCCTGAGTAGCTGGGATCACAGGCATGCACCACCATCCCGGCTAACTTTTGTATTTTTAGTAGAGACGGTGTTTCGCCATGTTGGCCAGGCTGGTCTTGAACTCCTGACCTCAGGTGATCCACCCATATCAGCCTCCCAAAGTGCGGGGATTACAGGTGTAAGCCACCACACCCAGCCAGCAGCACTGTTTTTTAATCTCTATCATTTTGATAGTTAAATGTATTTGTATCTTGTCATTTTATTTGCGTTTTTTGTTATTTGTATTTGTAATAGCTTTGTTGAGGTAAAATCAATATGAAAAACTGCACATATTTAATGTACAATTTGATGAGTTTGGACATATATATACACTGATGAAACCATCATTAAAATCAAGATTCATTATTCATGCTTTTGAACCTAGGTTTCATTTTTCATCTATTTACTGTTTCTTTTTTAGTAAACTGTCCAGTGCTTGACCAGTTTTTCTATAGAAAGGGCAGTGTTTTGTCTGGGTGTGGTGGCTCACACCTGCAATCCCAGCACTTTGGGAGGCCGAGGCGGGTGGATCACCAGGTCAAGAGATCAAGACCAGTCTGGCCAACACAGTGAAACCCCACCTCTACTAAAAACACAAAAATTAGCCAGGCGAGGTGGCGGGCACCTGTAGTCCCAGCTACTCGGGAGGCTGAGGCAGGAGAATGGCGGGAACCCGGGAGGCGGAGCTTGCAGTGAGCCGAGATGGCGCCTCTGCACTCCAGCCTGGGCGACAGAGTGAGACTCCGTCTCAAAAAAAAGGGCAGTGTTTTTATTAATGATTTCACAGTGGCCAATTATACAGAGATATAGATACACACATTTGTTTGTGTATAAAGTGAGTTGAATTGTCTCCTCTCAAATGATATGTCCATCCAGAACCTGTAACTGTGGCCTTATTGGGAAAAAAAAAAAAAGTCTTGCCAATGTTATAAAATGAAGGGTCTTGAAATGAGGTTATCTTGGATTATCCAAGTGGTCCCTAAATCCAATAAGTGTCCTTGTAAGAGAAAGACAAAGATTTGACACACACAGAGATGCACAGAGAAGTCCATGTGAAGACAGAGGCAGAGACTGCAGTGTTGCTGTCACAAACTACGACACTCGCAGCCACCAGAAGCTGGAGACCAGGACGGACTCTCCCCTGGGGCCTCCGGAGGGAACCCAGCCCGGCCAACACCCTGAGTTCAGACTTGGAGCTTCCGTAACTGGGACACTGTGAGAACCGTTTCCTGATGTTTCAAGGCACTGAAACTTATGGCATGTTGTTCCTGCAGCCCTAAGAAGCTCTCTCTGTGTGTCTGTGTGGGTCTCATTCACAGGTCTCTGTGTGTCTGTGTGTCTTGTGTGGCTGTGTGTGTGTGTGTCTGTGTGTGTGTCTGTGTGTCTCTGAGCGTCTGTGTGTCTGTCAGTGTGTCTGTCAGTGTGTCTCTGTGTGTCTGTGTGTCTGTCTGTCAGTGTGTCTCTGTGTGTCTGTGTGTCAGTGTGTCTTGTGTGTCTGTGTGTATGTGTGTGTCTGTGTGTGTGTGTCTGTGTGTCTCTGTGTGTCTGTGTGTCTGTCAGTGTGTCTGTCAGTGTGTCTGTGTGTGTCTGTGTGTCTCTGTGTGTCTCTGTGTGTCTGTCTGTGTGTCTGTGTGTCAGTGTGTCTGCAGTTGCGTGTTTCTGTACATATCAGATAGTGAACATTGATGTAACTCAGTGTAATTTAATTTTACTGCCTCACATCCTTGCTGTCTGACCCAAAGATTGAAAATTCTCTCAGAAATTCTCCTAGCAGGCCGGGCGCGGTGGCTCAAGCCTGTAATCCCAGCACTTTGGGAGGCCGAGACGGGCGGATCACGAGGTCAGAAGATCGAGACCATCCTGGCTAACACGGTGAAACCCCGTCTCTACTAAAAAATACAAAAAAAAAAACTAGCCGGGCGCGGTGGCGGGCGCCTGTAGTTCCAACTACTCGGGAGGCTGAGGCAGGAGAATGGCGTGAACCCGGGAGGCGGGTGTTGTGGCGAGCTGACAGCTCAACGCACACGCGGCGGGGGGGGAAAAGGCAACCCCCCTCACAAAAAAAAAAAAAAAAAAAAAAAAAAAAAAGAAATTCTCCTAGCTCTTGCTTCTATGTGGTAACTGCATTGACTTTTTTGGCACGTCCTGAAACCTGAACCTCACCGTGTATCTTTCCTATCTGCCAGTTGGTCATTTTTCACATAATAAAGCGAGGTCGCTCTAAGGTATTTTTTTTCTTGTCTCACTACTTTACACATTCAATCATGTTTATAAGCTCAAATAAAAGAGATGGCCAATTTTCTAAAATGAAAATATCATTCAATCCTGAAGGTTTCATTCTTCCATAAAAATTGTCATATGTAAAGATGACTAAGTATGATTTCAGACGCCACCTTTCATACCAGCCTTCCTCCCTAAGACCTACCCACTGCTCTTCTGCACTCTGGTTTTCCTATTTTAATGTTGCCATAGCAGTAGATTCTGAGATCCATGAAATCAAGTCTTATGCTTCCTTGACTCTCCAGGGTGCAGTCCTGGCCTTGGCACATAACCGGTGCTTAACAAGTGCTTATTAGATCAATCCTCAAAACCTTGAAATAAATTAAGTGCTTGTCCATTAAAACATCCCCCTATGTTGGGGGGCTAAATTCAGACTGTACTACGTAGTTAGGAAGAGTTTGTAGACTTCTCTTTGGCAATTGCAATTCTATCAGTCGTAGTCCACACATGGATATAAGCCGTAAGTAACTCTTTTCCGTGCTTGCATAGCACAAAGCCTTTATACTCTAGATTTAGGGTTATATTTTTTACAGTAAAATATGTAAAGCAGCGTCACAAATCTGAGTCCCTCATGCATGCAATTTAAATACTGAAAACCAACTATGTGGAGAGTATGGCAACGGTTTGACTCTGAGGTAAGAAGCACAGTGAAAGAACTGGAAATAAACCCTGCATCTGAGCTTTGTGAGGAAGCGATTACAATCAACGCCAAAAAAAAAACAAAATCAACATCCACCGTGAACCAAGGTCTTCAGAGTTTTGCTTCTTTCCGCTAATCTTCCAAAGAGGTTACTTTGAGGTGATGTGTTCAAAGTACTAGAAGCCATTCTTCTCCAAGGACCGGTGACAGTGACTTTGCTGCTTGCTTCCCACTCCAAAAAGGGAAATTTAATCCAGATTGTCAGCACTTAAAAGAAAAAGGGAAAACACACACAGTCAACTCTACGTCTACAGCCACATAACACCACCAAGAATTAATCAGAACTTGACTCGAAGCCCTTCCAGAACTGCAGTGCTCACACAGTATCGCAGAGATAGAGGATACCATGATCTGTGATGGACACCGTGGAGCGTTTGATAAAATGGTGATGTTTTTCTGCCGTAAGTGGTATAATTACACGATGCATCATATGCATCCGTTTCATGATATCCCTGTTCACAGTCAGCCAGGCATTTCTCACACACTGGCATCTTCACAGGCCACTTGTTCTGCTGATTCCACTTTCTTCTCATTGGTTAGCCATGCCTGGAGCATGGTAGGTATTCCATAAAGGTTTTCGCCCATTTAGTCAACTGTTCATTAGCATTTACTGAACTCCCACTGTGTGTCCAACACTGTAGCAGGCACTGAGGACGAAGCGCTGGAGAAAGACAGGCAAAACACTCTGCACCCCATCTAGTGCACAGAAAACATGGAGTCACATACACCGAAACACGTCCCTCAGCACACGGACACACGGCTGTACCATGGAAACACTCATATACACCAAAACACCTCCCTCAGCACACGGACACACTGCTGTAACATGGAAATACTCATATACACCAAAACACTTCACACAGCACACGGATACATCGCTGTAACATGGAAACACTCATATACACCAAAACACCTCCCTCAGCACACGGACACACAGCTGTAACATGGAAATACTCATATACACCAAAACACCTCCCTCAGCAATCACTGACACACTGCTGTAACATGGAAATACTCATATACATGAAAACACGTCCCTCAGCACACGGACACACCGCTGTAACATGGAAATACTCATATACACCAAAACACTTCACACAGCACACGGACACACTGCTGTAACACGCAAATAGTCAAATACACCAAAACACTTCACACAGCACACAGACACACTGCTGTAACATGGAAATACTCATATACACCAAAACACTTCACACAGCACACGGACACACTGCTGTAACACGTAAATAGTCAAATACACCAAAAATACTGCCACAGCACACAGACACACGGGTTGCAAACATGGAAATACTCATATACACCAAAACACTTCACACAGCACACTGACACACTGCTGTAACATGGAAATAGTCATATACACCGAAACACCTCCCTCAGCACACGGACACACGGCTATGTCAGAAAGGCATGCGGTGCTCTATGAGTGTAGCGCGGTATGGGGAGTCAGGAAAGAGTTGTGGAGAAAAGGGTATGTGAGTGAGGGGTCAAGGCCAAGCACAGAGGTAGACAGTCCTGGCAGAGGGAGCCATGCCCGCGTCCCCTCAGGCAGCAGGGACGTGGCATGACTTGGGGACCAGTGACTGGAGAGCAGAGGCACAGCGGGGAGTGTGCGAGGTGAGCATGGAGAGGAAGCCACTGCACCCCAGAAAAAGGCACTGCTCCCACGAACGGAAAACAGTCCACAGAGATTTCCGCAAAGAGAGAAGCCACGAGTGCTCGTTCAGTTCCTACCATGTGTGGGGCAGCTGTGCCTTTTCTTCACAAATTCATTCCTTAAGAAACACTGCTCCACGCCTTACACAAGACAGAACATCCCCGTTATACTGACAGATCCTCGGCTCAGGACTGTCCAGGGCAGGCACGCTGCCGGCAGGGGCTGCTCTGGGGTCTGTGGTGTCAGGGGCTCCACAGAAGCTGCCACGCAGAGATGGGGGCGGCTGAGAGTGACTCGGGCTTCCCTGCAAATGAAGCTGAGGGGAGATGCCTTTCCAATAACGCTGGTGAGGAAACTCACAGCCACAAGTAACTAACCAATTGATTGCTCAATACTCGCAGAAAACATAGATTTTTTTTTTAAAATATCATAGACAAAACACATTTAAATAATTTAATGGTTATACTTTTCCTGACGTACTATGTAACCTCGGCTCATATTCCTTGCTTAAAGATGTTTTCCAAAGTTGTGGTGTAATAAAAACAGTTAAATTATGAGTATTCCAGTGGTATTGTTTTGTTGAAATGGCAGTTACCAGCAAATAAACCTCTGCTTGGATGTGGTAACAGGGAAACTATCCTGCACTGTTGACTCGGCTCACCCACTCGCCCCTCTCCACAGGTGATTCTCCTGCAGCACAGAAGACTTTCTTTATGAAGCACACGCCCTCTTCACTCCCAGGCCTTCACCACCGGTAGGCCAGCCTCACCTGCCTCTAATCATTACTTCATCTTCCTTGACAACCTGCATTCTAAGTCATTTTGTCTCCCATTTCCCTGCACCTAATTTCTCATTCTGTTATTGACCTCTTGCACATTCCCCCTCGATGTGAATTACTTTTGCTGACTAAACTCAGGCATGTTACCAAAACTATAATTTGAGCTCACCCCCGTGGTCACATCTCAGGCTGATTGCACGACCTGATCTCAGCAGAGTCCTCCCAGTTCAGGGAGCCGCACTCTCAGACGGCAGGGCCAGCGATCCCATCGAATTCATCCCACGCAGGTGGCGCAGCTCTTCCCTCAGAAGATGCAGGCGGCAGCTAGCTTGAGGAGTGATCCACCCTTCCCATGCAAAGGCATGAATATGCAGTGGCTGAAGTTTACTGGAATTTCCCTCTGATTAAGTACATTTGTAATTCTGTCTGCAAAAACCAGCAGGAAGCTAACTGGCAAGCATTACCTGAGGTTATATTTCCATTTTGCCCTATTAAAAAAGAATAGAATTTAATTTCCAAGGATGTGTCAGCACAGATGCTTAAATCGAATGTGTACTTCCTTAGGAATGAAGAAATAGCAATGCTTGTAAGGATAAGTAAGTCAGAATGAGAGAAAAATATAGCTTTTTAAAAAAAGTACAGGTGACTAAAGTAGCATAAGTCTTATTAGGTTTAAAGGAGGTCGAAAGACAAAATAGGATGAAGACACTAATAAAGAGTATGATTGGGGTGCCTGAAAGTGAGGGGGAAAATGGAACCAAGTTGGAAAACACTCTTCAGGATATCATCCAGGAGAACTTCCCCAACCTAGTAGGGCAGGCCAACATTCAAATTCAGGAAATACAGAAATACAGAGTACGCCACAAAGATACTCCTCGAGAAGAGCAACTCCAAGACACATAATTGCCAGATTCACCAAAGTTGAAATGAAGGAAAAAATCTTAAGGGCAGCCAGAGAGAAAGGTCGGGTTACCCACAAAGGGAAGCTCTCCATCAGACTAACAGCAGATCTCTCGTGGCAGACACCTCTGGCTAAGCCAGAAGAGAGTGGGGGGCCACATTCAACATTCTTTAAAGAAAAGAATTTTAAACCCACGAATTTCATATCCAGCCAAACTAAGTTTCAAGTGAAGGAGAAATAAAAATCCTTTAAGCAGATAAGCAAATGCTTAGAGATTTTGTCACCACCAGGCCTTGCCTTTACAAGAGACCGAAGGAAGCACTCCAACATGGAAAGGAACAACCGTACCAGCCATTGCAAAAACATGCTACCGAGGCTATAGGGAAGAAACTGCATCAACTAACGAGTTAAAATAAATCCAGTTAATATCATAATGGCAGGATCAAGTTCGCTAACAATATTAACCTTTAAAACGAAATGGACCAAATGCTCCAATTAAAAGACACAGGCTTCGGCAAACTGGATAAAGAGTCGGGCGACCTTACTCAGTTTGCTGTATTCAGGAGACCCATCTCACATGCAGAGACATACATAGGCTCAAATAAAGGGATGGAGGAAGATTTACCAAGCAAATGGAGAACAAAAAGTAGGCTGCAATACTAGTCTCTGATAAAACAGACTTTAAACCATCAAAGATCAAAAGAGACAAAGAAGGCCATTACATAATGGTAAAGGGATCAATTCAACAGAAGAGCTAACTATCCTAAATATATATGTACCCAATACAGGAGCACCCCACATTCATAAAGCAAGTCCTTACAGATTTACAAAGAGATTCTTAGACTCCCATACAATAATAATGAGACTTAACACCCACTGTCAACATTAGACAGATCAATGAGACAGAAACTTAACAAGGATATCCAGGAATTGAACTCATCTCTGCAGCAAGCAGACCTAATAGACATCTACAGAACTCTCCACCCCAAATCAAGAGAATATAAGATTCTTCTCAGCACCACATCACACTTATTTCAAAATTGACCACATAATTGGAAGTAAAGCACTCCTCAGCAAATGTACAAGAACAGAAATTATAACAAACTGTCTCTCAGACCACAGTAATCAAACTAGAACTCCAGGACTAAGAAACTCAATCAAAACCACTCAACCGCATGGAAACTGAATAACCTGCTCCCTGAATGACTACTGGGTACATAACGAAATGAAGGCAGAAATAGAGATGTTCTTTTTGAAACCAATGTGAGAACAAAGATACAATATACCTCAGAATCTCTGGGACATTTTAAAGCAGTGTAGAGGGAAATTTATAGCACTAAAATGCCCACAAGAGAAAGCTGGAAAGACCTTAAAATTCGACACTCTAACATCACAATGAAAAGAACTAGAGAAGCAAGAGCAACATTCAAAAGCTAAAGCAGAAGGCAAGAAATAACCAAGATCAGAGCAGAACTGAAGGAGATAGGAGAGACAAAAACCCCTCCAAAAATCAATGAATCCAGGAGTTGGTTTTTGAAAAGATCAACAAAATTGATAGACCGTTAGCAAGCATCTAATAAAGAAGAAAAGAGAGAAGAATCAAATAGATGCAATAAAAATGATAAAGGGATATCACCACCGACCCCACAGAAATACAAACTACCAGCAGAGAATACTATAAACACCTCTATGCAAAATGAACTAGAAAATCTAGAAGAAATGATAATTTCCTGACACTTACACCTCCCAAGACTAAACCAGAAGAAGCTGAATCCCTGAATAAGACCAATGGCATTCTGAAATTGAGGCACAATTAATAGCCTACCAACCAAAAAGTCCAGGACCAGATGGATTCACAGCTGAATTCCTACCAGAGGTACAAGGAGTGAGCTGGTGGAAGCGCTCCTTCTGAAACTATTCCAATCAATAGAAAGTGTGAATCTTTCCTAACTCATTTTATGAGGCCAACATCATCCTTGATACCAAAGCCTGGCAGAGACACAATAAAAAGAGAATTTTAGACCAATATCCCTGATGAACATCGATGCAAAAATCCTCAATAAAAATACTGGCAAACCAGATCCAGCAGCACATCAAAAGCTTATCCACCATGATCAAGTGGGTTTCATCCTGATGCAAGGCTGGTTCAACATACACAAATCAATAAACGAATCCAGCATATAAACAGAACCAAAGACAAAACCACATGATTATCTCAATAGATGCAGAAAAGGCCTTTGACAAAATTCAACAGCCCTCATGCTAAAAAAACGCCAATAAATTCGTATTGATGGAACGACTTCAAAATAATAAGAGCTTATTTATGACAAACCCACAGCCAATATCATACTGAATGGGTAAAACTGGAAAAATTCCCTTTGAAAACTGGACAAGACAGGATGCCCTCTCTCACCCTATTCAATATAGTGTTGGAAGTTCTGGCTAGCAATCAGGCAAGGGAAAGAAATAAAGGGTATTCAGTTAGGAAAAGAAGAACTCAAATTGTCCCTCTTTGCAGATGACATGATTGTATATCTAGAAAAACCCCATTGTCTCAACTCCAAAACTTCCTTTAAGCTGATAAGCAACTTCAGCAAAGCTCCCCAGGATACAAAAATTAATGTGCAAAAATCACAAGCATTCTTTATACACCAGTAATAGACAAACAGAGAGCCAACCGCAATGAACTTCCATTCACAATTGCTTCAAAGAGAATAAAAATACCTAGGAACCAACTTACAAGGGATGGAAAGGACCTCTTCAAGGAGAACTACAAACCACTGTTCAGTGAAATAAAAGAGGACACAAACAAATGGGAAGAACATACCACTCATGGATAGGAGGAATCAATATCGCGGAAATGGCCATACTGCCCAACGTAATTTATAGATTCAATGCCATCCCATCAAGCTACCAATGAGTTTCTTCACAGAATTGGAAAAACTGCTTAAAGTTCATATGGAACCAAAAAGAGCCCACATTGCCAAGACAATCCTAAGTCAAAAGAACACAGCTGGAGGCATCACGCTACTCCGACTTCAAACTATACTACAAGGCTACAGCTGCAACTAAAACAGCATGGTACTGGTACCAAAACAGAGATATAGATCAATGGAACAGAACAGAGTCCCCCCTGTAAAATAATACCACATCTACAGCCATCTGATCTTTGACAAACCTGACAAAACAAGAAATGGGGAAAAGGATTCTATTTATTAAATGGTGCTGGGAAATTGCTAGCCATAAGTAGTAGAAAGCTGAAACTGGATCCTTTTCCTTACTCCTAATAATAAAATTAATTCAAGATGGATTAGAGACTTAAATGTTAGACCTAATACTCATAAAACCCTAGAAGAAAACCTAGGTAATACTCCATTCAGACATAGGCATGGGCAAGGACTTCATGTCTAAAACACCAAAACAATGGCAACAAAAAGCCAAAATTGACAAATGGGATCTAATTAAATCCGAGCTTCTGCAATATGCAACTACCATCAGGGTGAACAGGCAACTCTACAGAATGGGGAGAAAATTTTTGCAATCTACCTATCTGACAAAGGGCCAATATCCAGAACCTACAAAGAACTCAAACAAATTTACAAGAAAACAAATAACCCATCAAAAGTGGGCAAAGGATATGAACAGACATTTCTCAAAAAGAAGACATTCATACAGCCATCAGACATTACTGAAAATATGCTCATCATCACTGGGCCACTTCCTCAGAGAAATGCAAATCAAAACCACAATGAGATACCATCTCACACCAGTTGTTCTATAAATCTATTAAAAAGTCAGGAAACAACAGGTGCTGGAGAGGATGTGGAGAAATAGGAAAACTTTTACACTGTCGCGGTGGGACTGTAAACTAGTTCAACCATTATGGAAAACAGTATGGCGATTCCTCAAGGATCTAGAGGTAGAAGTACCATATGACCCAGCCATCCCATTACCAAGTGTATACCCAAAGGATTATAAATCATGCTGCTACAAAGACATTACGCACACGTGATGTTTATTGTGGCACTATTCACAATAGCAAAGACTTGAATCAACCCAAATGCCCATCAGTGACAGACTGGATTAAGAAAAATGTGGCACATATACACCATGGAATACTATGCAGCCATAAAAGGATGAGTTTGTGTCCTTTGTAGGGACACAGATGCAGCTGCAAACCATCATTCTGAGCAAACTATCGCAAGAACAGAAAACCAAACACCGCATGTTTTCACTCTTAGGTGGGAACTGAACAATGAGATCACTTGGACTTGGGAAGGGGAACATCACACACTGGGTCCTATCATGGGGAGCGGGGAGGGGGGAGGGATTGCACTGGGAGTTATACCTGATGTAAACAACGAGTTGATGGGTGCTGACGAGTTGATGGGTGCAGCACACCAACATGGCACAAGTATACATATGTAACAAACCTGCACGTTATGCACATGTACCCTAGAACTTAAAGTATAATTAAAAAAAAAAAAAGAAAGAGTGTCCTGCAGGGTTATCAACAAAAATACTTCTTCATGTAAATTAGTGGGGTTTAAATACTGCATGTTCCCACTCATAACTGGGTGCTCCAAGCTATGCATTGAGCACACATGGACGTCCACACGGGAACCACAGGCGCTGTGCACTGCGGGGGGCAAGGAAGGGAGGAGCATGCATTGAAAAACCACATCCATGTAACACACCTGCATGTGTAATCCCACATCCAAAATAAATGCTGAAACTTTCAAAAAGGAGCAGTTACTTTCATGGACTTTTATTAGTAGTTGTAACTTTTTTCTCTTCCTGGAACCCTAAGTCCTAAACTGGAAGGTAGTAGCCACAGGATACTGTAGTTCAGATAGTTTTTGAAGATAAGCAATTAAAATAGATCAGGGAATGGCTCCTTTTCACAGTTGTGAGCTAAGAATCCAGAAAGCAATCCAGAAGAAATTGGCCTTTTGCTGGGGACAGGGGTCTCTCCAACCTTATTTCTGGCTCTTGTACTTTCTCTTTCATCTCTGTTGTGACCCCATGGACTCTCAAATTGAAATGAATTAAATTTGTTCACATTAAGGCATTAAGCTACTAACGGCTTCATGTGTTCTCTCTTCCACTGGTGTTTGTATTTGACAGAAAATAATGCCCTAAAAATGAATGGTTTAGGGAAGCTAATGGAAGAGAGGAAGGCTGGAAGGGGCAGGTTCTCAACCACATGACGTTCACCGTGCTCAGCTACGCGATCAGCTCAGAAAGGAGCCTGAACGTCGATTCTCCAAGTGTGCGCCAAGGACCCCCGGGACATCTTGAGACTTTTTCAGTGGCTATAGGAGGCCAGAATGACTTTTATAATAATATTATGATGTCGTTTGCCATTTTTACCTTCATTCCCTCACAAATATACGTGCAATTTTCCAGAAGATTCATGATAGGTGACTTCATAACAGATTAAATGCAGAAACAGAATAGTCCAGATATCTTTTATTAAGCTACACATTAAGGAGATTTGCAAAAATGTAAAACAATTTCTCTCCTCTCGACACATTCATTTGGTTTCAAAATAAATATAAGATTAATATACAATTAAAATAAATTACAAAATTAAATATAATTTTAGAACTAAATAAATTAAAATTAATTTTAAGTAAATTAAAAATTAAATTGGAATTTTTTTTTTTTGAGACAGGGTCTTGCTCTGTCACCAGGCTGGAGTGCAGTGGCACGATCTTGGCTCACTGCAACCTCTGCCTCCCAGGTTCAAGCAATTCTCCTGCCTCAGCCTCCCGAGTAGCTGGGACTGCAGGTGCCCGCCACCATGCCCGGCTATTTTTTTTGTATTTTTAGTAGAGATGGGGTATCACCATGTTGGTCAGGCTGGTCTCGAACTTCTGACCTCAAATGATCCACCCACCTTGGCCTCCCAAAGTGCTGGGATTACAGGCGTGAGCCACCATGCCAGGCGGAATTTAATTTTTAAAATTTTCATTAAAACGTTATTTATTTGAAATGTTGGTAATTGTTATTTAAAATTAACTAAGAAATATTTTAAATATTTGTCCATTTCAAATCCTAATACGATAAATATGTTTTATATAAACAAATAAATCATAAATTTATATATTTTTTATCTATATATTTTTATAAATATTTATTTTTATCCCATAAAAGTGAAAGCTTTTCAGGGGGCACAACACATTTTAGATTATAAAGAAGTTCTGAGAACAAAAAGCTTGAGAACCACTCAACAACGTTCTCACTGTGACCCTGACCGTTTTCTGCGGTTTGCCTGTTTCAGACTTCTTGGTGATCTTTGATTGACATAACATTCATCAAATCTGCATCTTATATATTTAATAAAGACAGGAAGAGAGAGAGGGAGGGAAAAAAAGAGGAAGGAAGAAAGGAAAGGGAAGAATCGATGAAGGGAATAAAGGAAACCTGATAAACTATCCACAGGGAATGCACTGTCGGGGCCACAGGGATGCATACTCAGTACACACGAGGTTCACGGCCAATGCCCAGCCGTGCTCACGACCGAAATGCTTCCACTAGATGTGCTACGCCCTGGATATCTGCCACATGAACCTGACCTGTGGTCATTTCCTGAACACACTAGATAGATTTGCTCTTTTTTTTTTTTTTTTTTTTTTGAGACGGAGTCTGGCTCTGTCGCCCAGGCTGGAGTGCAGTGGCCGGATCTCAGCTCACTGCAAGCTCCGCCTCCCGGGTTCACGCCATTCTCCTGCCTCAGCCTCCCGAGTAGCTGGGAATACAGGCGCCGCCACCGCGCCCGGTTAGTTTTTTGTATTTTTTAGTAGAGACGGGGTTTCACCGTGTCAGCCAGGATGGTCTCCATCTCCTGACCTGGTGATCCGCCCGTCTCTTAAGACGATTTGTTTGACCTACGCTTTGTTTTACGACAAAAAATTTAATTGTTGGTAGCTAAATTTAGAGAGTTTTATGTAAAAGTCTGTATCTCCATTTTATCTTGAAACCTGAAAATAACTGGTAAGACAGTCACCAAGGACCTGTGATGAACAGTGGGCTGGAGCTGCGGAGCCGCTGTCCCTCGCTGCAGACACCAAGCACGAATGTCCCAGAGTCACCTCTGATCTGCCCCCATTTTCCCTGTTACCCACCTCACCCCGGCAGGACTCTGACAGGAGGCTCACCGTCTGGAGATCATCTTTAAATCTCTTGGGGCACATGAGAACAACGTTCTGTGCCAACAAAAATATCAATTAAAAGACAAAAAAGACACTGGATCTCACCACACGGTGGCAGCCCTCTGTATTTTGGTATGTTTTTAGCAAGCATTTTTTTCTCATGTTTAGTATTACATACTTGGGATCATATATGATACACGATTACACAAAAATGAGTATATTTTTGTATATCCACAGAGTCACTGTATTTCACATTTTGGAGTAAGTCTTTGACATGCCATTAAAAACGCTTTTAAACATATTGTTAAGTACTGCACAGTTCGCCACCGTGTGCATACACCATAGCTCACTCCATGAATTCTATCCTTCAACATCTAGGTTCATTTTTTCTTACTGTACATAATAATGATAAACGTCTTTATAAAACAGCTATTTATACTTAGTATAAATCCTAAAAGTGGGTGGAAGAATATACATACTTGTAAAGTATTTACTATGTGTATCTTCTTTCCCTTGGATGGAAATATCAGCAGGTTTTTATTTGACTTTTTGTAAAATTTTCAATTTAAAGTCTATTTTTTCAAAATTTATGTTCTGTATTAGCAAACAGAAACAGGTAGCTGAAATTTGAATCCCTAAAATACATCTTAAGTGTTACTTTAAATACATTAGGCTGTCTATGCTACACGGCACAGAAATATACAAACTGCGGACTTGGTACAAATGCCTGGGTGACACCATTCTTTGTGGGCTGGTGTTCTCATTTTTTAATTCCTAGGATGGTTTCAGAATTCTTTTGCACATCCATTATTGGGACACTTTGGACTATGATGTCAAGGTGACCATCCTAACAGGCTGCTAGTTTTTTAACTGCAGTCAATGCCCACATGAGAGGCTTTGTAAAAGTCCTGGACACAATTCTCACTTTAAAAATTGTATGTCTGACACTAAATGGACATTCGAATGGGCTGATAATAAAATGAATATGGGAAAGCTTTCACTAACTGAGAAGAAGGGCAGAAATTAGCATAAAATCGTGGAGTAAGTGTCAGCAGCAAGGACTCAAGCACAACCTGAAAGACAAGGGAACACGGTCAAGCAAATTCAATCCCAAGAAAGCTAAAAAAAAACCACAGACAATGTTGCTCACCACAGTGGACTGATGCAATATTTATATACACAAATAGCAGAATTTGCATTATATTATCTTCAGGTTAGACATGGATCAACCCCAAAACAAGGATTCTATGCTACAGACTTAGGAGAAAACCTTTACCGTAAGGAAAACTACTTCAAAGTCATCTGCACTAACAATCTGACCTCACGGCCAACGCATGCTGAACAGAACACGGGGCGGCAAAAGTGACTCCAGAGAGGGAAGGCGGCGCGGGAAAGGAGTTTGGTTGTCATCGCTCTTGGAGAAACAAGATGCACGATGTTTTATTAATAGGCACAATCCCCTTACGTAAGTAACCCGATAAAAGGCAATGGGGTGATTTCATGCTCCGCTGAGAAGTAGAAGAAGGTTTTTCTACCCTGAAGCCACTAGGGCTCTTTTAGACACGGCGTGGAGCATATTTGCTTTTTTTCCTTTCATAAGTTGCAAATAGCATCTTAGTCATATAAAAGAGTTGGTCCAGCTCCCTGCAAAAATGCTCTGTTATGTCCAGTGTGCATTTTGTATATTTCCCACGTGCCAGGGCCTGTCAGCTCATGCAGTCATTTCCAACACGGACATCGACTATGACAGTCACAATGGCAGCTGTCTCTGTTCTTTCCTGCCATTGGTACTTCACAATACCTACTTAACCCAAGACAATTTTCAGTTTCACTGGTATCTTTGCATCTCCTTAGAAAGAGAAAACCTCCTTAAAAAGATCTTAGGACATGCAACTAAGAATGAATTCTACTTAGAAAGATCTTATGACATGTAACTAAGATCCATAAAATTCTGACATTTTAGCCAGTTTTATTCATCACAAAGTTTTGGATATGTAGATTCCACTGTGTTCTGATTCACAACTGCTATTTACTCAGTTACTACATCTGCAACGAATGCTTAGTGTGTGCCAAGTGCTTCTAGGTCCTGGTCATAAAGCAGCAAATACGACAAACAGGACTTTCTGATCTCGTGAGGGAAACTAAACAGGGCAGACAGACAGAGTGCCAGCCTGCGATGCAAGCACCGTGATCAGGGAAGGGCTCATCAGAAGGCCCATGAGCAAGACCTGCAGAAGTGAGACTCACCCACAAAGATGACAGAGAAAGGATATTGCAGACAGAGGCCCAGAGGAAGGAGCATAACCTAACACGTTTAAAGAACGGCAAGCAGTCAAGAGAGGGTGAGCAGAGGAAGCACATGGGAGGTGGAGGAGGAAGGGGCTGGCGGCCACCAGAGGGAGGGTCTTTGGTTTTTACTGATTGGGGTGGGAAGCCACTGGACATGTTTATGAAGGACTGATATTACCAGACTTGTCTTTTAACGGGATCCCCACATAATGAATAGAAGAAGAACCAATGGAAGAGGGAGAACAGTTAAGAGACTATTGCCACAATCCGAGGGCAAGGTGAAGGTGACTTGGACCAGGAGGAGCAAGATGAGTGGTGAAGAGGGGTCAGGTTATGGATCTATTTGGAAGGTGGCACCACAGAACGTTCTGACAGATTAAACACAGTGCAGAAAGAAGGGAGTGTAAGGATTATCTACTAGGTACGTGGATATACCCATTTGGAGTTCAAGGGTGGGGTCTGGACTAGACATTTGAATCTGGGAGTTGTCACTGTATGGATGGTGCTTAAAGCTATGAGACTGTTTGAAATCCCTAAGGGAGTAAATGCAGGTGGAGAAGATGTCAGAAGACTGGCCCCTAAGGTGTTGCAGTGTGTAAAGGACAGGATGAACAGAAGGAACCAGCAAAGCAGAGGGAGAAATGCAGCCAGCGACGAAGGAGGGAAACCAAGAAGCAGGTGGTGTCATGCAGCCAAGTGAGAAAGTGTTTGAGGCTCAGGCAACAACCAGCTGTGCAAATGCTACTCACGGCTAAGTGAGAACAGGGCTAAGGACTGATCATGGGCTGTAACAGCATGGAAGATACTCACATTTTGAAATGAGCAATTTCTGTGAAAGGACAGAGGCAACCGTCAGACCGAGTGGATCTAAGAGGAAAAATGAAGAAATTGGAGATGGTAAATATGAAAACCCTTTCAAAGAATTTCACTCTGAAGAAAGCAGAAATAGTGTAGCAGTTTGAGAGGAACGTAAGATCAGAACAGGTAGTGCCAGATATGAAAATTCCACTGTGCATGTTGATAGGAACATTGCAGTAGAGACAGAAAAATCGACATTGTGGGAGGTAGAAGGAGAATTGCTGTAATTCGAGAGAGACATTGGGATTTAGTGCTCCAGGGTAACTCACGGGTAACAAAAAAGAAGTCAGAGTGTTTGGACATAGATCCAGGTTGGGGGTGATGAGGGAGTAGCAGTTTGCAGAAGCTCTCATCTTATTCTGGTTTTAGCTTAAATTTGCTTTTCCTTCAGTGACATATACCCCAAAGTCATCAACTGAGAGTGAGGATGGGAGAGAAAACATTGGAGGCTTGAGGAGGGAGAATCTGAAGTAGCCTCCCAGAGGCGTGAATGAGCGAGGGAAGGGTTGGAATGGCAGGTGTGCTAGGAGCCTCCTAGCCATTACCGACAGGGCCAGCCGCATTGATGGCTTCACGTGTGTGACTGTGGAGTCACACGTAATTTTTGCACTTTGTAAGTTTATGGTATTTCTCGTGTGTCACTGTTGCCTGTTTTATGGCTTACAAGTCACAAATTTTTAAAATGAAAACGCGTTAGATTTTAGTGCATTTAAAGAGGTTTTTTAAATGTCTTTTGAACCAACAGCCCCCCACTTTCATTTTGCCCTGGGCCCTGCAAATCAGGCAGCCAGCCCCAGTGAGTGATCACACATGTAAAGGGACAGCAGTCAGCATCGCTGTGGGCTTCTCCAGCCACGCTCAGCTCTGTGGAGAACGGGATTTACAAGAGGTAGAGTTGTGCCAGGTGGTTACCACGAGGAGAGAGAGAGACAGGTTTGCTGAGAATATATAAAAGTGATGATTCTGAAAATCAAGTGGGAGCAAACAGACTCCATCTTGCTCCAACTCAATCCAAGGTATACAATATACATCCGTGTACATTGTAAGTGTCACCTCACACCTCCGGGAATGTGCATTCTCCGGGGAGCTTTGCACAGGATCCAGCACTGGCTGAGCTCTCTCTCTAGTTCCTTGATGGAAGCACCTGAAATTTTACCTGCTGTTGCCGGTTACAGGCAAACCTCCTGTTAGTGAATAGTTCATTACTCCCAGCGGATTCAATACCTGAGGAGCTCCCAAAGTTTCCTGTGGAAACTGTCTTGGAGGAGCAAGTATACCGAACTTCTTCTTCAGCTAACAAATTTCTTCACCATGTGCATGACTCTCTCGTTACAAGTTCCCACAGGCATTCAACATATTTGCTTTCTTTATTATTTTGTTAACATCAGACCATTTCCTAACTCATTACAGCTTATCCTATTACATATTACCATATGTGATGATTACTTTTATGTGTCAACTTGACTGGGTTACAGGGTGCTCAGATATTAAACCAAACATTATTCTTCGTATGTCTGTGAGTGCTGTGAGAGTTTCAGGAGGAAACTAACATTTACATTGACAGAGTGAAGCCAATTGCCCTCCTAATGCAGGTGAATCTTACCCACCCAACTGAAGGCCTGAATAAACCAAAAGTCTGGCCCCCTTGTGGAGCAAGGGAACTCCTCCTGCCCAGCTGCTTGAGCTGGAACATCACCAATCTTTTCCTGGCTTCTGACTCAAATGGAAACATTAGGTCTTCTGGGGTCTTGAGCGCACTGGCTTTTGAACTGTAAATCACACCATCAGCTCTCCAGTTCTCAGGCCTTCAGACAGGCTGGGGCGATACCACCAGCTCCACAAGGTCTCCAGGCTTCAGCTTGCCGACTACAGCAGGACTTCTTAGCCTCTATGGTTGTGGGAGCCAGTTCCCTACAATTAATCACACACACACACTTCTGTTTCTTTGGAGAATCCTGATTAGTATACTGTTATTCCTTAGTTTGTAATTATTACTCTCATTTTTACAGTAACCACAATGTTCCCGTATTCCGCAGCCATTGTACAACTGCAGGCTGCACTCGAAATTCTCGAAAGCTTAACTCGATATAACTCACAATAAAACCCAGGTAAAAGAACAGAAGGTGTCTTGCACAAATCCCTCTGCAGAAACGATTCCAACATCTGCTATGTTGATGGTTGCTCAACAAAAGTAATTATCATAATTTCATATTCAACAAACATAAAAAAAGACTCTGTGAGAATTTTTACAATTATTAACTTTTTTAATTCTTAAAATATGATCGGCCGAGTGGGGTGGCTCACGCTTGTAATCCCAGCACTTTGGGAGGCCGAGGCGGGCAGATCACGAGGTCAGGAGATGGAGACCATCCTGGCTAACACAGTGAAACCCCGTCTCTACTAAAACTACAACAAATTAGCCAGGCATGGTGGCGGCCCCTGTAGTCCCAGGTACTCGGGAGACTGAGGCAGGAGAATGGTGGGAACCCAGGAGGCAGAGCTTGCAGTGAGCCGAGATCGCGCCACTACACTCCAGCCTGGGTGGCAGAGTGAGACTCTGTCTCAAAAAAAAAAAAAAAAAAAATTCTCATGAAAAAAGCATTATTATGCCCATTAAAGCATGAGGAATAAAGAGGTTAAATAACTTGCTTGAGTTCATACATTTAGTATAGACAAAAGAACATAGGATTTGTAATTAAATTCTTGCTTTTCTACTGTTATAAGTTACCCAAACTCTCTAAGATTGAATCTTTCATCCATGAAGTGGGAATAATACTGGCTACGGCAAGCAGTCACGGTGAGAATTCATGCTACTATATATGCTCAAAGCCCAACACAGCGCCTGATGCTTTTTTAGAAACTTAACACATTTTGTTTCTATTTTCCTTTTTCTCTCTCGCCTAAGCTCTTTTTGTCTGCCTTGTGAAAGACAATGAATTACATGGATGTCTCTGAAATAAGAATTAACATATTTTTTCAAACTCTACTTTTTTCAAAGCTGATAATTTATTCAAGGTCGCTTGTTTTGCGAGCCTGGTATTTGTTTTCTAAAGTGAAACGTGAACATCTTTAGGAGCATATTCTTTCTAGTTTTTTGTAGACCCCACTCTTCCCCGCCATCCACATCTAGTCTGATTCATACATTCACGTTACCTTGTTGTCTCTGCAAGGTTTGGAATTTCAGCCCCTGCAGTGCATCCTCTGATTCCACCACTTCAATGACTTCAGAACTTTTTGGTTTGGGCACAACGAGCTAATTTTATTTTAAAACTTTGGAGAATGACACAAAAAAGAGTTACTATTTTTAATAGTTCAGGAATTCATATGTTTTCATGGTCAAATCAAAGTTTTCTCTGCTTCACCAACAAATGTTGTCACATCGGCTACATTCAAAAGCTAGAGCTCAGCAGTAATTCATAACTGTCAATATACTTATCAACTCTAAAACAATCAGGAGGCAGATTTTAAATTTACAACAAGGTACCTCATTTTCAAAGTATTATAAAATCTGTTCTCTAAGTCATGTGTAGTGTCTTTTTTTTGCTTTCTTTTCTCTGGAGTGCCTTCAAAATAACCATTGTAATTTGAGACGTGGACCATATAAAATGGACCAAATGATAAGATAATGGACAAAAGCATTTCCAAAGTGAGACCAGCTGTCGACCTTGTCTTCGGAAGGGAGGTTCTGGCAAACTTCCACTGGCCCCCAGCCTAGTTTTGTTTCAAAGTGATTAGCAAACTTTCCAGTCAATCAATCCTGTCCCAAATTAAGTTGCTGGTAAGAAAAAAGGAACAGCCTGATTTGCATTACAAAGCTCTCAGGCATCTAAGAGGCAAGATGTGACTATCCTGCCGCTCCTTCATGCAAGTCAAAGGAAAAGGCTTCTCTTCTCTCCAAGTCAAGAGGAAGAGACAAGTAAGCCCAGAGCTCTTTAACCTACTGAGGAGGAGACTAAAACTGAGCATTCAGATGCTTCTATATTTGTGGGCAGATGTAAGCAAATAGTTTTCACATAAGCTGCATTTCTATTTTCATAAATACGTTCACTATCAAATTTTCACCTAGTTCTAATAGAGTTCCGGTGTTCTGAGCATGACAGTCTTTACCTATTACCCTTCTAAAAGCTAAGGTGACGTCAATTAAATTAAGGGTGACTGATAATTCTTTTATTACTATACCTGTATTCATATTTATACACTTTTCATTAATGCTCCTGGAGTCAGTTAAGCATATTAACTTAAGCTTTTATATTTTATAATGTTTCAAGAATTATGATGTGAGCTAGAACGTTTTCCAATCCACAGGACAACAATACTGAAATAAAACTCTCCTCCTTCTCCAGTTTTCTGGAGATTCTATGAAAATTGAATTTTATTCCAAGTTACTGCTGGGAAGTATATTATTACCAGAGTAACAGACAAAATTGTAACCTTAGAGCATACAGCAAAGTTTGTATTCAAGAGCAGCCTAAGAAACCATCTCGGCCGATGCTGCGGTTTTGGAGTTCAGGACATTGTGGCTCAGAGACAATAATGGATCTGCCTAACATCACAACACAAACTAGTACCAGTTCTTGAATGAAAATGTAGGTCTTCTGAATCCTAGCCAAATGCTTTTTATTATAAGAATGAAAATTTTGTGTCCTTGGAAGGCCTAAGGTATTTTCCCAGAGTAACTTCGAAGAGTCTGGTTCCTAAAGAATAATTTAGTAACATAGAAATAAGATTTTTAAAAATATGTCTAAAATTGACTGTGTGACCCTGGATATAAAGTATAAAAGCAGAAGACAGATGTGATGTGAGGCTGGCAACAAGTCGTGCCATGCTCTGTGTACCCACACTAGAGGACAACATACTCTCCACCTTACATACTTTATGGCAGTATGAGTAGCATGCTAAGCAGTCAAATCCTATGCTGCTGGCACCATTTCAAGACTAGCTGTGTCGGGGTGTTCATAAGCCTGGGAGCTCATTAAGCCACAGAGCTCTTAGATGTAGAAGTAGAAGAGGTAGAAAAAAAAAAGGAATCACACTCCTTATTACTGTAAACCAAAGAAAAAATATTTTCATTTTCAGCATTCTGTTGGGTAGGAATAAACTTTTCTTATCCCAGCTTAGATTTTGTGCTGGTGCCTGTGAATTAAACTGAAAAAACCACAGCAACAAAAATTAACAAAAGGCAAAGCATACACATGTAATTGATGTCTTAATTTTACATGTGTGGTGGCTATACATAAGATAAGTGAAAAACTCAAAGCACTGGTTAGACTTAGGGGCTTATATGTTTGTAATTCTGGAATAGCTCCTACTGACCTTGAAGCTGGCCCAATACTCCCATAGCGTGTTCTTTTGTATAAATATAGACATTGACTCTTCTGCTGTTAAAGCTTGAAACTTGTGTTTGTTTTATCTGAGTTCTTGTCTCACGAAAGGACCTACAGGCCTCTTCGGGGTGGGGGGTACGTATTAAAGAACTAAAACTTACCGGATCAGGCCACCAGATGCCTCCTTGTTCCTCCCTAATTCATGTTTCCTACACACTGTTACATTTCTTGCTTGTTGTATAAAACCCTATTTTTAGTCAGTCAGGGAGATGGATTTGAGGCTCAGCTCCCATCTCCTCAGCTGCAGCACCCGATGAAAGCCTTCTTCCTTGGCAACCCTCATCATCTTGGCTTTCTGTGCAGTGAGCAGCAGGACTTAGACCAAACCCATAGTGTTTTGGTGACAGCCTCACCAAAATAGGATGGGCACACACGCAAGCCTTTAAAGACACAAAGTTAAGCAGATGGTATGGATCATTCAGTATAGAGGAAACAGCATAGCAAATGTATAGAGATGGAAAATTACTAGATATGTTCCAGGAACAACATGCAAATTCCACTGCCAGTTTTGGCTCTGAGGTCAAACGGATCTGATCTGAATGTTTGCATTCCTCCAAAATTCATACATTTAAACCTAATTCCCAATGTAATAATATGAAGAGGTGGGGTCTTCAGGAGGTGACTAGGTCATGAGGGTGGAGCCTTCATGAATGGGTTTAGTGCCCTTATAAAAAGGCCCGAGAGAGCTTTTGCTTCCTTCTTCTGCCATATGAGGACACACAGAAGACTCCATCTATGACGAATGGGCCCTCAGCAGGCACCGAGTCTGCTGCTGCCTTGAGCTTGGACTTTGGGCCTCCAGAACTACTAGCAATGCATTTCTGTTGTTTTATAAATTACCCAGTCGAAGGGACACTGCAGCAGAAACGGACTAAGAGACATCTTTCAGGGAATTACCTCTGTTTGTCTGTTTCTGTTTTGTAAAATTGGAAGAAGAATAGAACTTACAGTTT
Organism: Papio anubis; assembly: GCF_008728515.1. Lineage (NCBI taxonomy): Eukaryota > Metazoa > Chordata > Mammalia > Primates > Cercopithecidae > Papio > Papio anubis. The sequence continues at coordinate 252,083 of NC_044978.1, read as the reverse complement.
TGTGGCATAAGATGAAAAGAAATAAATGGATATGAAGTTCTCAGCACAGTGCCTAGCAAACAATACGATCAGCAAATGTTAATAATAATTATTATTAGTTGCTGCAGTAGAGTTTATGTAGAAAACCAGAAGGATGTAGGCTAGTAAATGTTCAGGTCCTATCAGAAAACCATCCATTGTAATGTGTGATATCAAATCTACTGTATCTCAAGTATATGTTCAAAAAACGCTCAGAAGTCAAGCTGTTTCAAGAAAGTCAGTAACGCCTATCATTGGCTGATCATCATGGCCCTTCAACCAGCTCTCTCCTCATTTGGAAATTTGCTATCTGTGAGAAGAGAAGGAGTCTCCTTAATGGGAAAACATGCTTTGGATTTGCACTTGGGGATAAGCACTGAATACTAGTGAATTTTGCTTTGTGGCAATTAAATTGAAAGGTCAAAACTAGCCGGGCGTGGTGGCGGGCGCCTGTAGTCCCAGCTACTCGGAGGCTGAGGCGGGAGAATGGCATGAACCCGGGAGGTGGAGCTTGCAGTGAGCCGAGATTACGCCACTGCACTCCAGCCTGGGGGACAGAGCGAGACTCCGTCTCAAAAAAAAAAAAAAAAAAAATATGCTAGTCTGGATTCATTTCTGACTTGGCAGATAACTATCAAAATTGCAACTATTACTAAAGCACTTGATGAACATATGCAACAAAGACAGAGAACTGCTCTGAATGTCTCCTAAATCAAATATGTCTCTTGTGTATCTTACAAGTAAAAATGTTATTTTGAGCATTTCTTTAATGTGGAAAATTTTGTTAAGAAACAAGAGATGCCCACTGGTTCGAGTTGCAGTTATATCCACTTTCATTGGCTATTATGGCTACTGATAATTCTTGGCAAGAGTGTTTAACTCATATGATGTAATATTCAGCTTTTTAGTAAAGTTATTCTTTATATGTCTTATCCCAACTCCCAGCATACACGCTCTTCAGAGGCCATGTTTTGTGTTTGTCTCCATGCCAAAAGTAGTCATAATGGAATTCAATGCACATAGACAAATGTTGGTTGAATAAATCACACCTATAACCAAGAAGATCAAACATGCTTCCTAGCCTATAGGGTATTTTGCATGTAATATTAGATGAGAGACTGTGGAGTATCTGACACATTGATATAACCTCCAGTTGCCAGATGCCGAGTAAAATCCATGCACGAAAAGAGTGTTTCAAGAGATTCTTTTTTTTTTGAGACAGAGTTTTGCTCTGGTCGTCCAGGCTGGAGTGCAGTGGTGCAATCTCGACTCACTGCAACCTCCGCCTCCCAGGTTCAAGCAATTCTCCTGCCTCAGCCTCCTGAGTAGCTGGGATTACAGGTATGTGCCATCATGCCCGGCTAATTTTTTGTATTTTTAGTGGAGACGGGGTTTCACCATGTTGGCCAGGCTGGTCTTGAACTCCTGACCTCGTGATCCATCCATCTCGGCCTCCCAAAGTGCTGGGATTATAGGCGTGAGCCACCACGCCCTGCAAGAGATTCTTTCATAAACAGAAGTTGCACAAAATGACCACAGGTCACTCAAAACTCTAAATAGCTATGATATTCTACCAATGCTATATTCACAAACGTGTTTTAACCATTCTCACCAGATTCTATTTTACTCACTTTTGAAAGGTCACCTATTTTTTTAAAGTGAGCTAATTACTGTAGTGAGCAAAACAGTCTTGAATGATTGCAGGTGGCAATGCTATCCTATTAACCGTCTAAAAGCTAAGGTGACACCAATTAAATTAAGGGCAACTGATAATTCTCTTTTATTACTACACCTGTATTCATATTTATATACTTTTCATTAATGCTTCTGGAGTCAGTTAAGAGATAAATGGGAACTAAACTCAGCTCATTAATAAAATTTAAAAGTTGGTTTCCAGACTCTGTATGCTAATTACTCTCTGCCACCACGAAGGCATTTTAAAGCAGCACAGATGAGCACATAAGCAAGGAAAACAGACTGTCCACAAACAAACCTTGAAAAAGAAAAAAAAGGCAAGACAAACAAGATCAACAATCCGGCAGTCTTGCCAATTCTTCACTGTTCCAGTGGTACTTTCAACTTAATAATTAATGTGGGCTGCTGCAGTTCTCAGGTGACTCGCTGGTAGAAATGTCTCATTGTCTGGTAACCAAAGGGAACAGCATTTTATTGCCAGTAACCTGGTTAAGAATTTTGAAAATAAGAGACACAGCAGGTAATGAGCTTTTCGCATGAGCCCTCTGCACTCTATAACCATTCAAGCTTTCCAAGCAGAAAGACATGACCTTTTGAGTCCTTGTGCCTTCTGTGCTAGTAGACATAAGGATGAAGCCAACAGAATCCTCCTAAGTGGCTCCAAGCACAACTGAGGTAACCACGATGGAAACCACTAATCCGACTCATTTTACTTACTCTGAACCCAGGAGCACTAACAAGTTTCCTCTACTTAAATGTTTCTTTTGTGTGTATGTGTCTGTGTTTGTCTGTCATTTGAAGGTATGACCAGGTGCTACCTTGCAGCTTTTTCCTGGTAAACTCTTGGTCATTTTCAACATTTTCCTGACATTCCAGCTGAATGGTGATCATTACTTCAATTTTTAATATAATAATTTAGAGCATTCTGTGATTCCAGTTTTCAAAAGGTACAACACACATAAGTACTTCCCTGAAGATACTGATAACTAGTGAAAAGACTATACTGATAATTCTCTACTAAACAGTAAAACAAAAGCTAAAATGTAATCGATGCTTTCTCATTCTGTATAGAAAGTGGTTTTTCATAGCGTTATTGACTGCATTTCATCTGTTTTGCTGATAATGAACCTTGTTTGCTTTTTTAAAAAAAAAAAAAAAAAAAAACACCTTTCTTTTAAAAAAAAGAACTCACTTATTTCCTTGACATCAACATACTCTATATAACTTCCAAATAATGCCACCTCTGGGGAACAGTTTTTGATATCCTCTCAAGCACTTTTTTTTTTCTTTTGAGATGCAGTCTCACTCTGTCGCCCAGGCTGGAGTGCAGTGGTGCAATCTCGGCTCACTGCAACCTCTGCCTCCTGGGTTCAAGTGATTCTCCTGCCTCAGCCTCCTGAGTAGCTGGGATTACAGGCATGTGTCACCATACCCGGCTAATTTTTTTTGTATTTTTAGTAGAGATGGGGTTTCACCGTATTAGCCAGGATGGTCTCCATCTCCTGACCTAGTGATCCACCTGCCTCAGCCTCCCAAAGGGCTGGGATTACAGGCGTGAGACACCGCGCCCAGCCAGTAATTTTTTTTCCTCTGTGTGTTACTTGCTATTTTCCACTTTTGTGTTCTCTTTTGTACATTTGTATTCTACTTTATATCAGTCCATGGTTGTGGCACATATTAAAGATGTTTGTAAATTCTTGTCAAGTAAAATGAATAAATGGTCTGATGCCAGTTGTTCTTAAAATTGCGTTCCCTCTCAATCTCAGAGGGTCGTAATATTCTTCACACTTTTTACCGACTGAATGCGGGAAAATCCCAGGTCATCCACGAAGCCTGTGATTTTGCTGTTTCCACCGTCCAATGTGTCCCAGCTGTCATTCAAGAGTGGACATAATGCTCTGCTCCCAGACCCCATCGAAGTGTCCACTCTGGGCACCCATGACACTAGCCAGCACTGACTACAGGGCTCTAAACTAAAGGAGAGAACTGTTGGGTGGTTAAGCCTGCAATTAGACCCTCCAGGGTGTCTACTACCACTGATGCAAGCAGGGGAAAATACATGGTAGACACTCAGAGTTTGGCTACTCTTTTGCCAAACGCTGGGGACTCCTATTGAAGCATCATATATGAGACATATGAAGAGTAGAAAATGTAGGAAACATTGACAAACATGTATGAAGTCACTTTAATATAAGCTTCAGAAAAGTCTAGGAGCTGTATTAGAGATGCGTGAGTCGAGTACAATGAGGGGACACCTCAGGGCCATGGTGTGACCAGAGTTGAATAAACAGCATTGCTCACTGCTCTTCCTGAAAATAATATTAAAAACAGCAAGAATCTATTTTAAAAGATAATTCCATTTGAAGCCAAACTAGGACTAATTAGAAATGGACCATAGACTCAAAAGTACATACAGAGACTCCAAACAGCCGAAATCAAGCAAGTCACACAAGACAAAATGAAGAAAAGCACAGTGGTGGCTTAAAGGCACAGTGGTGGCTGATTTCAGAAAGGGTGGAAGGCCAGGGACTCTGAAATTTAAAAGTTGTATTCTTAGTTCGTAATAATGGATTCAGAAGCCTCTATGGACCGAGGTCATCGAAGCCCTTTTTGGCCCAGTTTCACTCAGAGAAGGCGATGCTCTATGCACTACAAAGAGCCCCACCGCTCAGCCGTATTTGCAGAAGCCATCTAATTCTGTGGTGGGAAAGGAGAAGACTGCTGGGTTGTTAAGCTTGCCAGACAACTTTGCCTCCTCCTTTCTTCTTCATAGAAACTCTCCACCAATTGTTGGTTCAAAACATTTCAATTAATTCAGTAATTAATAATTATCGATTTATGTAAAGACACTATAAGAAAAAAACTGTGGGAAAAAAGCAAACATCAATGGAGAAAGATCGCACAACAAAAATCAATGCCAAAATCAAGATGAAAATGTTACCCAAATATTTTGCCATGAAATGAAAACTCAATGGAGCTATCAGATCAAAAGCGGAAGACCATGAAGCAGAAATATAAGGACTCAGAGAAAGCAGTGGTGAAACATTAGGAAAAAAATGTGCTGACAAAACCCAGCAAACATGAAGAAAAACCAAAATATTCATAGAAATGAAGGTGAACCTAGAAGTACAGAAATTAAAAGAGACTTTAGAAAACACAGTAAGGAACATAGAAAATAAAAATAAAATGTGAAAGTAAATAAAGTAAAATTAAAGGGAAAATCTAAAAAGTATTAGAGGGAAAACAATGGCTCTAGACGATAAGTAGAGACCATCTAAAATATATTTAAAAAGGAAGGTATGGAAAGAAAAAAAAAAGACAGCACTGAAACAGCATGAATCCCTTTAAGAACTGATTCAAGAAAACTTTTCCAGAATAAAAATTAGGTTCCACAGAAAAGGAAACACTAAGAACATCCTAGAAAGTTTTAAAGAAACATTAAAGAAAATATCCTTTAATCGAGCCACTTAAAAAAGAATGTAATTGGCTAGTCTTTTTTTTTTCCTAGCAAAATTTAATGCCAAGATGCAGTGGCCCAATACTTACAAGATATTCAAAAAGCGAAATAAGAAACAAAGGTTTTCTACCTAGTCAGGCTATATGTCAAATGTATACTTCAGGCAGTTTTAAATACATACAAACTCAGGGAATATTTTCCTACTTGGGTAAAACCCCAGAGAACAAACTTTAGCCAACAAAGAGATAACTAAGGAAACTATGATGGACTATTACAATTGTGAATTGCATTGACTAAAACTAAAATAAACACAGGAACCAGGGTAATAAAATGAATATAAATGCCATATGCCCTGGAAACTAACAAAAAGTGGAAGAGGAAGGAGGAAAGAATGGAGGACACAGGGTAGATCAAGCCTGCCGCATACGATGTTTGTACAGTTTTCAACTCTGAGGGGTCTTGTTCGCTGAGACCCTGACCTCACCAGCAGCTCCAGAGCTGAGAGACACGATGTGCACACACAGGTGGGGGACTGAGGAGGAGGACTTGGTCACCTCAGCGGTAACAGCCAGGACTCAAAGTGGATCATTTAAAGCAGTAAATCGCATGTTAGAAATAGAAGCGTATGTAACAGCAAAATGACAAATACTAAATAGCATGCCAGGGATACTGTTATTGACTGAATTCTAGTGGTGAGAAGCCTGGAAGGGAGTAGAAAGAGAAAACACCTAGTTTTAACACTGCAGAAAATAGAGAAGTAATCAGTCCTGGGTAAATGAAGAAATTATAAAAATACTGTATAAAGCTGACATTTAAAAAATTACCACTGAGCAAGTCCCCAAAGGAAGCTACTAGAAAAACATTTTTCACAAGCAAATAAATCAGATCACATAGTAAACAACTTTATAAAATGTATAAACACATAAGATGTTATCATATATGCATGAAACACCAAGCATAACTGTTATATCAATAAATATAAATGTAAATATGATATACACATCTATAATTAACCATTACTGAAGGACTGAAGAAAGAATTTGATCAGATTTCCAGAGGAGGGGAGCTTGGGATACTCTTTTCCCCGCAGTGAAACAATGGTTTAACTGTGCATTATATAACACATTTAAAGTCTCTGGAAATTGACCTTAGGCACACAGCAAATTAATAAGCATTTATTCAAGAAAATCTCCTAGATGTTGCTAGAACAGTGGAAGTCTCTGTCCTTTGAGCCAGAGCTAGCTCCTATTCCCTCCTCCAGCTCCACGTCACAGGAGATCTTCTCCATGTCACAAGACCAAGAACACGGAACTCCTTTTCAGCTTCACTCCCAGCCAAAGACATAGGATTACACCCCAGGAAAAGGTGATTGCCAGCAGACCCCATCCCCAGACCCCACCCCTCTAAGTAAAGGAAAGTAGGACGCCATCTCACATCAAGGGGACAAGATGAGATGTTTCAACAATGTTGATGTTTAGACAACTAGGAAGATACGCGAAAAAATAAAGTTAGATTCATTTCCCACGTCACGTACCAAAATGAATTCCAAATAAGACAAAAGCTTTAATGTAAATAAAAATAAAACCACACAAAAACATAAAATAACATTAAAGAATTTCTTTAAAACCTGGAAGGGCAACCTTTTTATTTCTGAAAATCCAGAATCCATCAAGTATTAACATTTTATCACATACAAATTAAAAATTTCTACATGGCAAAAAATAAGGTATCTGAATCTAAAGACATATAACAAATTGGAAGGCAGACATTTGTAATCATATCACAGATAACGAATGAATCTCTCTGTATAGGAAGTTTTAGATGTGAAGAAGGAAAAGATTAACAACAGAAAAGGATTCAAAGATAAACAGTTCTCAGAAAAATTCAAATAATTTTTTTGATAGATGTCAACGTCAGTTATAAAATGAGAAAGGCATTTAAATTACCAGGAAATACCATTTTTCACCTTTAGATTGGCAAGAACTGAAAGCTTTATAATATATCCCATCAGTAAGGCTGTGGAGTGTAAGCTTTTACCACCTCTACTGAGGGCAATTAGTATCTATCAAAGTTACGAATACCTGTAATATTTGACACAGCACTCCCACTTCGGGGGTTATACAACATACTTGAACATGTGTAAAATAATGTATGCATAAGTGCATTCATCAAAACTATTAACTATTAACAAAAAATTCAAAATAATTTTATTCTTCAATCTTGGACTAGTTAAGTAAATTATTGTCTAAGTTCAATGGAATGCTACGTCTTCATTTTAAAAATACATAAAGTCTACATATTGACTCATACGAAATATTATTTAGAGAAAAAGGTTTAAAACAGCGTGTTTAATAAACTGTCCTTGCTATAAAAAGAGAAAACATAAAGTTATACATTTATTTTTGCTTGCATATGCCAACAGAAACCGTAGAAGAATGCAAAAGAAACTAGTAACATCAGTAGCCTAAGGATGTGGCCATGGGAACTGACATGGAGAAAATTATGAGATTAGGAGGAAGACTTTTCAATGTATACTTTTAAATTTTTTAGATATTTAGCCATGTGCATTGATTTCCTACTTAAAAAAAACCCCAAATTTTAAAATAAAAGATACAACATAAAAGTAAAGATAATATAGATCAAATCATCCCTTCTCCCTGGCCCAGTCACCACTCCTTCCTCTACAGAAATACGCACCTACAGAGAATTTTTGAAATCCTCTAGAGAAATACACACCTACAGAGAAGTTTTACAAAAATAAAAATAAAAAAGCAAGAGGCAAAGCAGGGTTTATTACTAGCTGAGATGCCTTTTCCGCCCTAACCCCCACAGGCTGAACTACGTGGAGAAATTGTCCAGCCTTGCACAGACACCGAAATGGGCTCCTCCTCTTGAAAGCAATTCTGAACCTCAGTGTTACACTGGCCCAGAACACAAACACGGGAAGCAGGGAGAGAAGAGGAATAACAATGTCTCCAAAGACGGGGGTTAACCTCGGCCTTCCCAAGCTAGAGAAGAAGTTGAGCACCAGGCTGCCACAGCTAGTAGGGCGCAGGCCCTGGCCCGTGAAACTCCCCGTTTCTCCCAAGAAATGTCTGAAGGGAGGTCAATGTCTGCTCAGTGATCTTGCCCTTGCACTCAGAATAAGAAGCTTCTGATTTTTACCCTTTCGAGGCCCCATCTGTAAACAATGTAAACCAATCAGGTATCACAAAACCTGAACACCATGCCTTACTTTGGGGAAAAGAATTTTATTGCTCTTGATCTACACTCAGCTCTTGCAGAGAAGTGGGAGCGTGGCAGACACAAAGGGGTTAGAGGAAGAGCCCTGTGCTTACCAGGGAGGCTACTGTGGGGTTTCGGAGGCCAAGTTCAGGAGTTCATCCAGCACAGAAGGCAGCGGTTTAATGCCTCTTATCAATATATATTTACACATATAACCTACATGCATTGAATCTATAATGTGCATACATTTCTTGTACTTGAAAATAATATTAAACCAAGGAGAAATATAATTATAGATAATATAATACACACATTACAGCATACATTCTAGATGAAGCATTTTTGCATGCTAGGGTAGACACAAAACCTGTTTGCTATGAGGCCCTGGCAGTCTGTGCATCTATCCAGTCATTTGCAGACTGTTAAATAATACTTTTGCAGTAAAACTAGAAGGCAATAAAGCTGTATCCATGTGTTTTCTAACCTATTTGACCAATGCTGCCATAAGAGCTTCGGAGACTGAATATTTGTGTGGCTCTCAATTTACATAAATTAGAAGTTTAAACGTAGGATAATGGTAATAATTTATGTCATCTAACAACTATCTAAAGTCTTTGGAATATAAGATCTCTGGATAGCCAAAACTTCTAATTAATTGAGGATTACAACTTTAATTAACAATAATTTTTAAAAATAATTTAAATATTTTGGGTGAAAATCTTTTTAAACAATTTTCAAAGCCTAAAAGCTTTGAATTTGGTTGATAATTTATAAGTCAACACTATGAATACTGGGTTACATATAATAGATATAATCTATGTCATATACACGTATACACAATAGATATGACGAGGTCTGTTAAAGTATGTGGGGTTATTTTCATTGGTCTATTTTTCCACTTACTTTGTGAGTTTTTCTCTCCCTTTCCTTACTGTCAGTGTCCTCATGTAGCAGCTTTTCTCCTTATTTCTAATGTTCTCATTTTACACCTAATACAGGCTTTGAAATTACATATTGAAGCTTCTTTAAGTAGTATGTAACCTAAGATTAGGCCTTGAAATAAGGGCGAAGGAGATCACTTTCAAGCCACGTGTGTGAGATTTGAATGCCGGCCCTAGAGACGCTGCTTTGGCTGTATGCAGGTTTGTTTGTTGCTTCCTGCTTTAGGCTACCTCTAAAGAAGAGTTTTTTCTGATAAGATTTTGGGTTAGATTCAACATAACCTTAGAAGAAATGGCTACCCTATTTTATTTATGCTTTGCTTTTTTTACAAAAAAGAAATTTTATTAAAATTTATATAAAATCACATGATAAAATATTTTTTAAAAAAAGAAAAGAAAAAAGTGAGGTCTTTGAAATGTAAAACAAAAGGCAAGAGCAGACAGAGCCAGGTATAAGACTCATCACACAACTCAAGCCAACAACCCTCCACCCTTGCCAGAGACAAGGAACAAAGTTGGTTTTACGCTTTGTAGTCCATCCAAAAAGCTAACAAAACACGTATCATTACTTAGTGTAAATAAAAGAATTGCTTCAGTAAAGCACAAGTTTTTCAGATAATGAGTGCAGAAAACAATTACTTCTTAGTTACTCCTCAAGAAATCACTGTGAAATGTAAAAATAACGTCCTCAGCAATGACTTTACAAGAAACCCAAAGATGAGTTTTAATAGCATAATTCAATGAAAAATAATTGTACAGGAAAAGAAAACATTACAGCTCTCCAGAAACACAAAATTGCGCATTCCAAAGCACAACCACTGATGGTCTGTGGCTGCTCCTGGTGGCCCAATGGCAATATCGGTGACAGTGTTGGATGCACACAGGTGGTCATCTCTCAGTAAAGTGTGAGTCACTCAGCACCTCAAGTCACTGAAGGGCGCCTGACAGACCCTAGGCCCTCCTAGCCCCACATCTCAGTCTTGGGTCCTCAATACGTCCGCTAAGTCTTGATTTAAGCAGATGAAAACACAGTATTCCAAATATGATTACTCACCATAGGACTGAGAACAAAGGAAATAGAGACAAATTAATAAAAAGACACAAAATAACTAGTAAAGGCATTATTGTCAGTGGTTGGTGGTTAATGAGTGAGTGACCTGGATGAGGACTAATGATTGCTAAAGGCCTGCTCCAGTACACAGAGCCGGGAAAGTGGAAGACAATTCAACACAAAAACAGCACTACCCTTTCTTGCCTGTGACAGCAAGCCAAAATGGCAACACCAACTCTTTAACTTTACTTTCCATATAAGCAAGCAGCATTAGCATTTCTCTAGAGGAAAGGATAAAAAATAGTTCATAACGAGGTAAGATTTGGAATTAAAAACATAAACTGGTGTGGTTCGACAAAGCCAGATTATTCAGTGCAAACAATACATCAATTGTCAGCTGAGTGAAAAGATAACCCAATCTCCAATGCCCAGGGGCCTGGAATTACACACTGCAAGGTATTGTGTATCGATTTCCTATGTGTCAGAGAAAGGAACAGTTTAGCCTTGACACCAAGAGGTCTGCACACACAAATACCTAAAAGTAACCTAAAAGTCTATTCATGTCCTCAGCCCACTTTTGATGGGATTGTTTGTTTGTTTCTTGCTAATTTGTTTGAGTTCATTGTAGATTCTGGATATTAGTCCTTTATCAGATGTATAGATTGTAAAGATTTTCTCCCACTCTATGGGTTGTCTGATTACTCTGCTAACTATTCCTTCTGTCGTGCAAAAGTTCTTTAGTTTAATTAGGTCCCAGCTATTTATCTTTGTTTTTATTGCATTTGTTTTTGGGTTCTTGTTCATGAAATCCTTGCCTAAGCCAATGTCTAGAAGGGTTTTTCTGATGTTTTCTTTTAGAATTTTTATAGTTTCTTGTCTTAGATTTAAGTCCTTCATCCATCTTGAGTACCACTTGTTCCTCAATAACCTATGGAAATAAAAACTTAAAAAAATACAAAAATACAAAATAAAAGTAACTTAGCATTCAATTGCAGTATGTCTGAACTTCTTGGAAAGATGAATGCCTTTCAATTATTAAAATTAATTTTTAATTATATATCTGAAAAGTATTATTAATAAAGATTCCTTGAACTTAGCAGTTATAGTTCCAGAGAAAGACTGCCAGGTGTACACCTCTTAGAATGTAAGCCACTAAGATGCAGAGACTGTATCTGTGCAAATCACTTTGTTCAATATCAAAAGCATATCAGCAAGAAGTGAAATATTTACAAATACTTTTTTGATGAAAACGACAAGGAATCAGGACCCTCGATTAGAAGAGATGGATATCTAAGTCGAACCAGCTATCTTAGAAAAGAACTTGGGAGCACCCCTTACCAAATGTTGGGAGAACAGAAGCACAGCTGGGCCTCGAGCTAGCGCCAGCATCTGAAAAGGGGCCAGGACTCTCTGTCTCTAAGTCTCTCATTCCCACTTTCTTGGTGTCTTGGCTTCATCTCCAAACCAAAATCCTTTTCTTTCCTAGAGCAGGAAATAAAACTCCGCTAGTTCTCTGCTAGCATCAAGCTAAGCTGAGGTGTAAAAACTCTCTTCTTTTACTTAGTTCTGTGCACGGACAGAATCATCTGCCTACTCGCGACCAATCTGGTATTGGGGGTGTGGCATTCTGATCACCCAGGTTGGGTCAAGTGCCTACCCTCAACATGGGAGGCAGAGATTTATGAGTTGGGTGAGGAAAGAGAAGTAGTTCCAGCAAAGGAAAGGAAAATGCACTGAACTACAGAAATGGGGAGAAGCAATGAATATTAAAAGAAATAGACTTACGTTAGGAGAAAATGGCAAAACTAGAGTAGATTCCCATATATCTCAGCAGGGTACTAGAGAGCCCCACGTGTTAATACACAAGAATACATTCTATGGAAGATGTTATTATTATCTGTATGAAACTGGATGCCCACTGGAATTTGTACATGAATGCACAATGCAGTCACTCACTACCACAAATTCTGCAGTAGAGCTTCCCACATGTGGGGCAATTCCAGGGATCCGCACATCCCTATAATGGATCCAGAGTGTAATGGATATGGATAAGCCGTGCCCTGGGAAAACTGCCTTTAAGATCATGGTATCTGCCCTGCCAGGGAAGTATGAAACTGGATATTTCTAAGGCACATTGAAACAAACCTCCTTTTTAGCAACAAGTTACGGGTATTTTGAAAATCCCTGACTGCAAAATGAATAGAAATAGCAGATAAAATACAGTAAACATGGACTTAAATGCATAGTTGTGCTTCCAGGAGAATAAGAGAAATACCCAGGGGAAAATGGCAAAGCAGAAAACCTGAATGGTCAATTAATACAAAAACCACGAGTGCTCTGGAAACATTTCCCAATCTCAAGAATCTAGAGACTTGAATCTGAAGTCTGTGTAGGGTAGCAGAAGACAAGGCTTTAGGTCACTGCAAGGTAGAGACCTCTGCATAAATTCAGAACTCATTAATCAGGAATTAAAAGCTTCTAACAAAAGTAAAGAGATAAAAAAAGAGCTTGTTCATTTCATGTTCATTGCAGCATTATTCACAATAGCCAAGAGGTAAAAGCAACCTAAATATCTGTCAACAGATGAATGGATTTTAAAAAGTGGTATATACACAATAAACTACTATTCAACCTTATAAAAGAAGAAAGTCCTGTCATATGTCATAACATAGACAAACTTTGGTGATATTATACTAAGTGAAATAAACCACTCACAAAAATACAAACACAGTGCTGCATGATCCTTCTTATATGATGAGGTTTTTAAAGTAGTCAAACTCTTAGAGACGTAAAATGATAGGTGCCAGGGACTCGCGGAGCGGGAAAAGAGGAGTTGTTCAATGGGTAGAGAGTTTTATAGGTGAATCCTAAACTCTAATCCTACTTAAACTGGTATAGAGGATAGAAACAAAGATAAGACTGTAGATTTATGAACAATAGAAAGTGCAAATCAAGCATTCTATACCTAGCCAAACTGTCATTCCTATATGGAGACGAAAAGAGAAAAAGAGTCTCAAACATGCAGGAATGTAGGACAATCATTTGTACAACTTTACTGAAAAAACATTCTCCAAATTAAAATAAATGTGGCTGGGCACAGTGTCTCATACCTGTAATCCCAGCACTTTGGGAGGCAGAGGTGGGCGGATCGCTTCAGGCCAAGAGTTCAAGACTAGCCTGGGCAACATGGTGAAATCCCATCTGTAGTAAAAACTCAAAAATTAGTCAGGCCATGGTGGCGGGCACCTGTAATCCCAGCTGAGGCAGGAGAATCACTTGAACCTGGAGACAGAGGCTGCAGTGAGTGTACCACTGCACTCCAGCCTGAGTGACAGAGGGAGACTGTCTCCAAGAAAAACGAAGCAAACAGACAAATACATTTTACACTAGCAAAGATCACATTACTTGTGATTATAGTGCTCATCATTTACTGGGTATATAATCTCTACCAGTAGTTTCACTAGATACTTTATAAATGTCATTTCTGTCTATCCTTTAACAGGTCTCTAAATTAGATGTTCTATCCACTTTATGGATATGAGAAATCTAAGAGAATTGACTAACCCACTCTTAGATTTCTCATCTATGAAGTCGATAAAATAGCTCATTTAGAGACTTTGTAATTTGCAAAATATCATATCGCTGGGATTGTAAATTGATCCTAGTACTTTTTGATTTTTTGACTTAAAGTCATGCTGAAGTGTGCTGGGTTGACAAGCATTCTAAAATTCAGCACAAGGCATCAGCAAAGTGGCATCTTTTCCTACTGGGGTAAAGGAGCCAGACCACCAAAATAATCAGTTCTTTAAACCTTTGTGATGACTCACATCCTTGAAACTTTATGAACTCTTAACATGATATCGTGTACACTGGAAAAATACAATGTACATTTTTAATAAAAATGGAGTGGGTTTTAGGAGATCTGTAGCAGTCACAGCTGACATCCAAACTGTTCTATTTCACGCGTGGAGGCTTCCATCTTCCACCACCACGACCTCCACCTTCCCGCTCTTCACTCCTTACTTTACTGATCAGTTACCATTTTTCTCTCTTCCAATTCGATTTAAAGTGACAGGACGGGACAGAATGACGTAGAAATCACAGGGTTTGTGCGACCTGGAAAATGGGGTCCATGCAAACCTCTGGACCACGTTTTCTCAGGGGTAGACTTGATGCTCAGATGCTGATGTTCTGTGCTGGACCTGTTTGGGTTTCTCCTCCTCATTTCTCAGGGGTAGACTTGATGCTCAGATGCTGATGTTCTGCGCTGGGCCTTTTGGGTTCCTCCTCCTCATTCGCTCTTGCTCCTAAGCATCACCTGCTCTGACTTGTAATCGTTGTTCTAACATCCCCTAACACAAAGGAGTTAACTGAAGCTCTGAGAGGCCTGGAGGTCAGTCGTGGACCTTCACATTATTTGACTTTAAACAAATCTTAAAGATTCAACCCTGTCACATGGCACCTGTGTGCATGGAGAGGCATTCACCTCACACCAGTACAAAAGCAGCAGCAGCAGCGTTTGCCAGAAATCATGGGATTCCTCTCCTTCCCGCGGGTTCCGGGTCTGAATTGCCAGGCCTGCTTTGTCAGGAGTGATATATGTAAGAGTCATGGCTGGGTGGGGCTGGATTGTGCTATGGCACGTAAGGGATGAAAGTGAGAGATATTTCTTAATTACAAATGTATGTTCTTTATTCTTCTAAGTTTGGATTCACACCCCTCAATTCCATTTTTTTTTGCACAAAATCTCACTGTATCATTAATGGATTGTCCAGTGCATTGACAATATCATAATCTATCAACTCTAACCTGATTAAGCATGCACTTGTCATTTTAAAAAATGAGAAAACTGGCATACATGCTTCAGCCAAGAATTTGCCACACCTGCATTGTGTACGCAGCTGGTTTAATTATAGACATAATGTGCTTAGCATAGTATGTACAAAGCTGCATCACATCTGAACATCTCATTGGATGTATTTCCTGAGACCTGTTTGCTACTGTTCTTTCCTTTGTGACTGTCCTTACCTTTATGACTGTCCTTACAGAATATTTTTATTAATTAGTAATTTACCTAATTACTATTTTATCTACTTTTATTAATAGTAATATATCTAATTACTATTAGAGAATTAATTATACTTCAGCGCCTAGCTGAAACTGCAATCTTATTCCATCACATCTGGAAATGGGTGCACGCTCATAGCTCCTTTGCAATCTTATTCTGTCACATCTGGAAAGGGGTGCACGCTCATAGCTCTTTTTGAAGATAATTAGGCCTCACAGAAGGAGTCATGATCTACATTTCCTTGAACATCCAGAAAGCAGAAATGACGATACTGTGACTGACGGTGTCTGTGTTCTGAGGAGACTGTTTTGGTAAAATCAGTTTCTTAGCACCAAGATCTTAGGTGACCGGTGGCACAGAACACCACTTGCATCACTGAATACAAACTGACTTGGGGTCTATAGGGTGATGGCAGTTGAGGGTTGACAGCAGTGCTGTAGGAACAAGACTTGAATCACAGAGAGAGCATCTACATGGAGCAGTGTGGTGATATATTTCCAAGCACACAATTTCTACAGCAGGTCATCCGCAATTCTCACACAGCTAACCCTGCCCTAAAGTGAATATTCAGTAAAAGCAATCGTATCTTTATTCCAAACCATCTGAATTCACTGATTTTTATAAATATGTTATTTTGTTCTATCAAATGAATTCCACTCCTGGATTCCTTAAAACAAGTCCTGCACTACTTTGTAGGTAAAATGATCAATTTGCATAATTACTTCATTTCAAGTTATTAAACTGCTAAGGCAGCAAAATTCTTTAAGCTACTTTTTGCTAAACTCTAATCATTAAGTGAAACAATATTTTTCCCTCAAAAAAAGGTACCAGTTTCCTGGAAATATTCTTCATGGCTTTATTTCCTCTGCTAATTGATCCTGGTCATTTAATTCAATAACTTTTATAAACTTAAAATTATAAGAATTTAATTGACTTTTGCTTAGCTTCCAATTATGTCTAATTTGTTTCTATTCAGTCTCATTAAATCCAGTTATGGTTGGACTAATAGTAATTACTCCCAATAGTTAATGTACTTTAAAATAAGGACTCTGTCTTCCATTATTTTCAAGTAATTTTTCATCAGGGTTAGGTAGGGCTTCCTAATCATACAAATATGAGTAAGTTTGCATTTGGTGTGTCGGCAGCCCCATGAAACTTAGCAAAGCTAGGAGTCCCTAGACACAGAGCAGCCGCTGCAGAGGTGGCCTCCCCGTCGCATCGTTAATATCAGTTGTAATTGGCAGGCAATCACTTAGTTTCACATTTCATTACCCGAGTTATACAAATGCGTGAAAAAAACACAGTTTTAATAAAAGGGAGTAAAGGAGAATATGAGTAATATTCACAAACACCATTTGGAAGAGGTAGTATTTTCTCAGAAATGGTGCATTCCTGGAGCAAGGTCATTCTGTGTTTGGTTTGTTAAATATCTATTTCCATTCTGACAAACCACTGGAAAAGCCCAGCCTCACAAGGACTCTCCATGTGGGCGACCACACAAAGGGACACCCATAACACAAAATCAAAACAAGAGTGGTCCGGGCTTCACATTAAAGACTCATTACCAAGTTTTCTTTTTTTTTTATTTTTATTTTTTATTTATTTTTTTTTTTGAGACGGAGTCTCGCGCTGTGTCACCCAGGCTGGAGTGCAGTGGCGCGATCTCGGCTCACTGCAAGCTCCGCCTCCCAGGTTCACGCCATTCTCCTGCCTCAGCCTCCGAGTAGCTGGGACTACAGGCGCCCGCCACCACGCCCGTGTATGTTAGTAGAGACGGGGTTTCACCATGTTAGCCAGGATGGTCTCGATCTCCTGACCTCATGATCCACCCGCCTCGGCCTCCCAAAGTGCTGGGATTACAGGCTTGAGCCACCGCGCCCGGCCACCAAGTTTTCTTAGAAGAGATAAAGACCACAAAGTTACTTTTATGTGATGAAAACCAGAGAGAAAGAGTAAATGGAACAATAAGTGTTAGGAAACAACAGTGAAAAACAAGCTGTGGAAAAAAATGAATGGAATTATGTTTTGCTTGGTATTGATTTCCCATACTGATATCAGAAAATACGGGAAAGAACAAAGTACATTTTTTTTTGAGGCAAATAGAACATAAAACAAATGAGTGTTAAAGATTATTTTGCCGTGCTAACCAAAATATCTGTGCCGTGTTTCTTCCCTTTAAAAATGCGATTTTGTACAATTACATTTATATAAATTATTGAAATAAAATTGTAAAGAGGAGAACACACTTGGGGTTGCCAAGGGGAAGCGGTGGAGGAAAACGTGTCAGCGTGTCTGCAAAGATTGCAGGTTGGAGCCTGGTGGTGAGGCCACAGTTCTGTATCTTGACTATCGAGGTGGTAGTTACAGAGATCTACCCGAGATAAAAACGCACAGAACACACACGCACACACACACATACACAAATGAATGTGTACAAAACTGCTGTGATCTGAGTAACCTTTTTGAATTGTACCTATGTCAGTTTCCAGGTTTTGATACTGCTCTGTAGCTATGTAAGATGTCACCACTGGGAGAATTAGTGAAGAGTACCTAAGACATCCCTGTACCTTTTGCAACTTCCTATGAATCTATAATTATTTCAAAAGAAACTTGAAAGTCAAGTATAGCAGAACTAAATCCATCATTTCAAAGAGGAAAAAACTGAAGATTAATGAAATTATTGAAGAACATCAAATAATCAATAGTCCATATGAGAGCCGTATTCTGTCCACTTGCCGATTGGCTGTCATTTAGCCTTTTCCTGATGTGCCCTGGAGGACTTGAGCTCCCCTTGGATTGCCAAGGCCTGTAATGTTTAGTTGTTACTAACTTTGTACTGGACCCAAAAAAATGAAAAGTGATCGAATAATCATTTATAATAACAACTAGTACTTTTACTTATAAAGAGACAATAGTGGTAATGGATTTAAATATTTGGGGTAAAGAATAGGATTCAGGTAAGACAATACTGGCAAAATATAAAACAGAAAAAATAAGGAATCAGAAACATAAGTAGTTCAGTATTGTGAAAAAAATTCTGGATCTGAGAAGCAAAAGAACAGAGATTGCATTGCGTTTCTGCTCCAGACCTGCTGAATCACCTTAGGCAATGCATGCCCTTTCCCTGAATCTGTTTTCTTTTCTACAAACTAAAGTGAACTAGGTCATCTCCAAGGTCCCCCAAATATTCACACTTTTCGACTCTACATGTACTTCAGTTGAATTCCTAATTTCAGTCTGGATAATACGTGTGTGCTGCACCACAGGTGGTATGTGTAAACACTCACATTGGTCCTAAAAAATAATTAAATCTAGCATTTGGCAGCTGGAAGCCATTGCAATCTTTTAGGTATTCCTAAAGTTTATTTTATCAGTGTACCAAGATAAAATGCTAATAACATGGTAGATATAAAGTCTGTTAGCAACTATCAGTGCTGTGTTATCTCAGAAGACCTTGTAAGGATGATAAGAAATGGATCAAGTAAAACAGCCTGAATTGACCCCCAAGAGCCACTAAAATGATTAACTATTCCATTCATGAAAATTCACTATGGTCAAACTATCTAAACTTGCAGTTCCCGAGCTGACGTTATTCCAGTTCTTCATGGGACTATTAACTGCACCTTCATGTGGCTAAACATCATGAAGAACAGCAGCCTTAACAATGTATTGCCATTTCTTTATATATCTGTTTACACTTGTGATCATAACAATGTTAACTTTAATACTCTCACAAAAAAAATTTGAAAAAAATACCCCTTTTACAACATGAAGCTGAAGATCTAGGATTGCATCAACGATCAAAAGCTAAAAGGTAGTACCAGTAATCTCTGTTAGTGCTGCAAAAAGACATCAAGTTCAGTGTCAACTTAATAAAAAAAGATAGTTCTTAACCAGCAACTGAACTTTAAAGTTATCATGTTGCTTGCAACTGAAATATGAGCCTATTCACAAACACAGACGATATTCACATGAACATCCCTGCTAAACTCTACCTGACCTCACCGTGAGAGTAAACCGGGAGGAGGGTAGAGATGATAGCTCTCCATATATAATGCTTGAATCTCCAGGAGGCAACAGAACAGGATCATTGCCCCACCATGGCTCCTTCCCATCTGTTTTGATCATCCAGGCAGACCTATAGTGAAGCAAAATGAAAGCACTAACAGTTTCCTGGGCTGTATTTTTCTTAGTACCATACAGAGGAACACCTAGTCACACTGCCACTGACTGCATTCCCAACCCTGGATTTTGCATTCTCACGCCATGGGTTACAAAAGGCAAACAGCAATGTATATCCATCACTACCAGCGGATATAATTTTGCATTCTCATGCTGTGGGTTACAAAAGGCAAACGGCAATGTATATCCATCACTACCAGCGGATATAATTTTGCATTCTCATGCTGTGGGTTACAAAAGGCAAACGGCAATGTATATCCATCACTATCATCAGATATAATGCACGAAAGACACTTGCTACGGATGGCTGATCATAACAATAACATGATCTGGGGCCATCAGAAGCCCTACTTGACTCTCATTTTCTCACATTTTTGCAGGCTGCTGGCTGACCTCCACCCCACTTCAGGAACAACAGGGTAGACTACAGCTGGGCCGATCCATAAACTCACCAGTAGCCCAGGAGATGGCCTGACGTGGAAAGTTCTGCACAAGCAGGAGCAGAACGAGCCGATAACTCCCTCTGCATGGTTTGTACTCTGTATGTTATTTTCACAGAGCAATACAAGCTTCTGCTGTACTGCACACACACATTACTAACTTTCTTTGCTGTCATGATGCTTAAGTATTTCAACTGCATTTTTAAGTAATATATCTTTCAAAACTTAGCTTAAAAATTGCGTGATCTCCAGTTGTAGCTTCAATAGTCTGTTGAAAAGTTTGTCTAAGACAGTAGGCTTTAAACATTCAAATAACTCCTTGGTCCACTAGCTGGACCAATAAAGTTATGTTTGTTAGTGAAAAGCAGCTTTGTAACATTTTCCTGGAGATATTCAAATGAATAAAGGTGACCTGGACACTTATCCAACAGTGATGATGCTTTAAAAGTTAAATTATGTGAGTTTATGACTGTAGGACAAGTAGTTGACACAATTACACACGTTGATATCTGTCTAAACTAAATTCATACAGACGCACAGGCACACAGTGACAAATAACCACCACACTTTCACAGAGAAAGCATGATTGCTCACTAATCATCATGCTTGTCTATTAAATACTTACTAATTTTTGTACTAAAAACCAGCATCAAAGCTTGTACTGAACGAAATCACATGTAGTTAATACACTGTGGAAAGTGAAATTTGCACTGTGTCCATGAAGGAATTATATTATCTAACCAAAGCACAGTAACAAAAATTCCTGCATATCAGAACCATGAAAAGCCAGGACTGCTTATATACTGCTGTAAGATTTTTATATTATTTGGGAGATGATATAACAGTACTTAAGAATAAACTGTGACAAGTTAACAACACACATTGTAAACGCTTGAGCAACAACTTTGAACAAAAATACACGGTGCACCTGTTGAGCCAATAGTTGCAATAAAATGTAATACTGATATGGTTTGGCTGTGCCCCCAACCAAACCTCATCTTCAATTGTAGTTCCCATAATCCCCACGTGTCCTGGGAGGGACCCGGCAGACGGGAGTTGAATCATGGGGGTGGTTACTCCCATGCCGTTCTGTGATAGAGCGAGTTCTCACGAGAGCTGATGGTTTTAAAGGAAGATTCCCCCTTTGCTTGGTACTTCTCTCTCCCGCCATGTGAAGAAGGACACGTTTGCTTCCCCTTCCGCTATAATTGTAAGCTTCCTGAGTCCTCCCCGGCCATGCAGAACTGTGAGTCAATTAAAACTCTTTTCTTTGTAAATTACCCAGTCTCAGGTATTTCTTCACGGCAGTATGAGAATGGACTAATATGAATACTTTAAAAAAACTGACCCAGAAGAAAACAAGAACACAGGGAAAGAGTGGCAAAGAACAGATGGGAAACTAAAAAACAAATAGTAAAATAGTAGACTTAAAGCCAGCCATATTGTTAATTACATTAAATGCAAATGGGCTAAACACTATTTTTTAAAAAAGAAATTTTCATATTGGATAAAAATTCAAGAACTTATAAAATGCTACCTACAAAAAATTCACTTTAGATATAAGACAGATATAGGATAAAAACAAAAGAATTAAAACAGATGTACAATACAAAAACTAATACAAAAATCCGAAATAGTATTACTAATATCAGATAAAGTTGACTTAGGATAAAATATATTATTAGCAATAAAAAGACATATTTCATAATGACAAAGAATAAATTTATCAAGAACATACATCATAAATATGTACAAACCTAATAATACAACTTCAAAATGTATGCAGCAAAAACTAACAAAACTTAGAGAAGAAATAGATTTCAACACTTTTCTTTTGAAAATTGATAGAAGTAGCCTTTAAGTCAGTAAGGATAATGAATATTCATAATGCTATCAAATATTGACCTAGTTGACAGCATAGCACACATTTTTTTTCATTTGCATGTGGTAAATTCACCAAGATGGGACATACCTCTATTTACTGCTATTTAAATCTCAGTACATTTAGAACTATTGGTATCGTGAACTTAATTTTCTGACTGAAATAAAAAATAACAAGTTATTTTAAGTTTGCTAAATATTTGGAAATTAAGCAACACATTTCTAAATAACCCATGAGTCAGAGAAAAACATAAGGAAAGCTTGCAAATATTTTAAACTTGATGATAAAGTCACAACATACTAGAATTTGTGGAATGCGGCAAAGCAGTGCTTAAAGTGATATATATAAATATATTTTTTAATGCTTATATTATAAAAGAAGAAAAGTCTAAAGTCAATTCTCTAAGCTACCACCTCTAAAAAACTAGAAAACTAGAAAAAAGGAACAAATTATTCCTAAGAAGAAGAAATGAAAGAATAAAGATAGAAGAAAAAACCTGATGACATAGAAAACCAAAAAAACAGAGAAAAATCAGTGAAACCGAAAGCTGGTTTGTTGGAGGCCGAAAGAATGAGGGTCGTGATGAACTCAGTGTACCACTGGAGGCTACAGGAGTAAACAGCAAGCTGTTCTCATGCGAGCAGGATGTTGGCAAACTGGCAAACTGCGGCTGCCCAGAAGGAGTGCTGCAGGCAGTCACGCCCCAAGCACAGTGTTGCTTGTGATTAGGCACATCTGAAGCCTGTGAGCAATCATGTGAACCTGCGATAAACCAAGCAGCTGACGAACTGTTACCTCCTCCTCCCTGCTCTTTCTACCCAGTAAATACGAAGGGCTGTAGAAGCTCAGGGCGGCCTTTGCTCATTAGAAGCAAGGAGCCCCCGATCCCTTCTTTAAAACAAATCCTTTTTTCATTGTCTTCATTTCTGCATTCGTCCCCCTTCATTCAGTCCCACAGTCACTATGACACTGGTTCTTTTAAAAGATTAATAAAGTTGGCAAATGCTTAGATTGATTAAGAAAAGACAAGAGAGAAGAAAGACACAAATTATCAAATCAGGGATAAAGAAGAGGACAACATCACTAATGCCAAGGGCTTTAAGGAGTTAACAAGGGGATATTATGAACAACTTTATGCCAATACATTCAACAAATTAGATCTATCAACAAATTTGTTAAAAGACATATAAATAAAATATGGGTAAAAGACTTGAACAGACACTACATGCAAACAGATATATGAAAGGCTAATAACCACATAAAAAGAGGCTCCGTGTCATTAGACTTCAGGGAAATTCATATTTAAACTACAGGAAGATTCCATTTCACATCCACTAGAATTATTACAATTGAAAAGAGAGAAAATACCAAGTGCTGGTGAGGCTGTGGAGCCACTGGAAAATGAATACATTGCTGGTGGCAGTCAAAACGGTAGAACTACTTTGGAAAACGGTGGGTTGGGTAGTTTTTTATATAGTTAAAAATATCAAAAGTCCCAGCAACTCTATTCCTTAGATATTTACCCAAGAAAATAAAAACATCTCTACACAAAGGCCTACGTAAGAATGCTCACGTAACAGCTCCATTATAACAGCTAATAATCGGAAACAATCAAAATATCCCTCAGCAGGTGAACTGTGGCATCTGAGACTCAGCAGTAAACGGAACGATACAGTAAAATAAGACAAAACGGAAAGAACTACTGATGCATCCGCAACTTGGATGAATGTCAATGCCTTATGCTCAGAGCTAAGATGGAATGTTTGTGTCCCTCAAAAAACTCCCGTGTTGAAATGTAACCCCCAAGCTAATGATTTTAGGATGCGGGGCCTTTGAGACGTGTTGGGTCATGAGGGTGGAGACCTTGTGAATGAGACTAATGCCCTTAAATTACCAGAGAGGACTCCTTTCTCCCGTCCATCATAAGAAGACACAGCAAAAAGATGACCATCTATGGACCAAGAAATTGTCCCTCATCAGACACTGAACCTGCTGAGGCTTTGGGATTTTCAGTTTCTATAACCATGAGCAATAAATTCCTGTGGTTTCTAAGCTGCCCAGTCTATGGCAATTTGTGATAGCAGCCTGAATGGACTGAGGCACTGAGTACAAGAAGCCAGACACAGAAGGGTCATCCTGCATGAAACCAAACACATTAAACTCTAGAACAGGCAAAGCAGATTCACACCAGTGTTAACACATGAGTCCAAACACATTAAACTCTAGAACAGGCAAAGCAGATTCACACCAGTGTAACACCAGTCAGTGATTGTCTGGAGCTGGAAATAAGGGGGTTAACTCTGAAGAAACATGAAGGAAATTTTTGGAGAGGGGAAATGTTCTATACCTTGATTTTAGTGGTAGTTACACGGATATAAACATGTCCAGTCTCGGGTAGTTACACAGATATAAACGTGTCAAATCTCATGAAGCTGTACCCTTAAATGCGTGTATTTTAATGTATCTAAATTAGCCCCGGTGAAGTGGTTTTATTTTAAAAGGTTTAAACCATTTGACCACATGCATGCTCAGAATAATAGACACTTTCCATAAACTCTTATTCAGTATATTCAGTTCAAATAAATAGTGTACTTCAACATCACCTACTGCAGAAGTTCTAAATTTTTATTTTAAAATTAAGACAACAAATGTATGGAAATGTAGTTCTTAAAATACATGTATCTTAGGCTGAATGAAGAGAAAGGACCATGTCATTCCCAGGAGGGCAGAAAGGGCTCCTTCCACGGCATTCGAGTCAGTCTGCAGTCTCCTGCTCCGGCTCCCCGAGAGGAGACCTGGCACTGATCCTAACAATCTACAGGCTGAAAAAGGCACTGGGAGAAAAACTGCAGGAGCAGGGGTTTCTACCGAGGTTGAAGCAGTCAAAGAAGAGGTGGGACATGGTATCTTTACATCCAACATCGATATCAACGTATTCTTCAATCCCGATGGCAATCTACAAGCACGTTAAGTCTCCATCAATTGAGAAAATATTTAAGAGATATCATTACAGTTTACTTTAAAAAAAAAAAAAACTAGCATTCAAAGAAACAAAAATTTAACACATGTAGGGGTTATAAAATTATTAATAAACTGTTTCAGAATAACTGCCTTTGGGTGTTTAAACATAAGCTGGAAAATCCATCAGAAAGTGAGGCAAGGAGAGCTCTTTTGCTTCTTCTTAACCTATGGAACAAGCACCTACTTCCTCCACACCCTCTCACCAGGGCCAGGAAGTAAATCACTTTACAGATATAAGCTTTAGCTTTTTCTGCCTCTGTTAGCCTGGGTTGTTTATCAAAAGCAGAGCCCAGGGTAAGCACCCGGATGCAGGTAGTTTATTTTGTAATCAGTCCCTGGAGATAGGAGTGAAAGTCTTGAAAAAGTGAAAGAGGGAAAGAGAAAAAATCAATTAAAAGGTGTATTACCTAACAGATCCCACTGTAGGCACTAAAGTTAATCCCATTGGGACACTAAAACACACTCAAAATACATATCTCATTATTTAAAAATACATACTCAAAATACACATCTCATTATTAAAAAAAATACACTCAAAATACATCTCATTATTAAAAAATACACACTCAAAATACACATCTCATTATTAAAAAATACTCAAAATACATATCTCATTATTTTAAAAATCAGTGTTTTGACTATGTCTTGGGTTAAATTAAAAGAAACTATGCGTTCCTATGATATTTGATGGAAATACTTTAATATGGTTGATATGGTTTGGCTGTGTCCCCACCCAAATCTCATCTTGAATTCCCATGTGTTGGTGGGAGGGACCGGTGAGAGGTAACTGAATCATGGGGCGGGTCTTTCCTGAGCTGTTCTCGTGACACTAAGTCTCACGAGATCTGATGGTTATTATAAAGGGGAGTTTTCCTGCACAAGCTTTTTTTGCCTGGCTCCTTCTTGCCTTCCGCGATGATTGTGAGGCTTCCCCAGTCACATGGAACTGGAAGTCCAACTAAACCATTTCCTTCTGTAAATTGCCCAGTCTTGGGTATGTCTTTATCAGCAGCGTGAAAACAGACTAATACAATGATATCACCAGAATTTGACTCCACAAAGGCCAAAGGAATTTTCTATGGTCTTAAGGAAGAGGTGGAATCCCCACCTCCATCCCGTATTTATTTGTAAAGTAAACACCACCCGGATCCTTCTTCTGGTTACAAAGGAGAGATTAAAGAAATTTGCTTCAATACCTCTAATGCTGTGTGACTTCGGGGTAGCTATACACTTTCTCCGTGCCCTAGTTTTTTGTCTTCAAATTAAAGTATTGGACTATATCACCTCAAACTCCATCTGAAAAATTCTATTCAGGAATATTTTACTTTACATTTAAGTGTCAGTCTACTAACAGAATATTTACTGTTGTTCTTAAATATCTCCTCAGTTGATAGAATCTTCTGAAAATGCTGGTAGGGTGTCAATGAGTTTGGCAAATATGCACATATCATTGTCAGAGATTTAAAATTTACTCTCCACTGACTTTCCATAGACTTTATAGTCTGTACCAAGTCTAGCCCTTGTGTCATGTGTATTTTTTCACCAATTAGTCTGACAACCATTTGAGTACAGAGCTGTGTCTTGAACACCTCTACTGTCCTCTTTAACCATAGATAGTCCTGTCACCACTAGAAGGGCTTAATATTCATTAATAAATGCAATAGTGCAATAGGATTGAAAGTAACTTTTCCAAAACATACGGCAAATTAATTCCCCATTCAATTCCACATTCCTTTCAACAAATACATTAAACAATATTAGATACTGGGCATCTAAAAGATATTTACTGCACTGTCAGAGTTTTCACTGCAAATAATGTGAAAAAACAAGCGTGGCATTAAAATTATAAGTCTGAATATTTTGAATATGTCTTGGGTTAAATGAAAAGAAGACTACATGTCACAATAATATCTGGTCAGAAGACTTAAAAATAATTACGTTAACATAATTACTTTAAGAATTTCTGCGTTGTGCAAGGCTCCTCTCATCAAGATAAAAGAGAAGGTTGAAGACTACTAATTTTCTGGTGACTCGAAAAAACAGACTATTGAAGATCAACCTGAGGAGAACTCATTTACGTTTAAGACTGTACATGCTTTATGTTTTTAATCATAATTACAGTTTTTTATGTTTACTTTAAGGAAGAAGAAATGTGTTGCTTTTTTCATTATTATTATTGTTGTTTTGTGTTTTTTTCTTTTCCCCTCTTTTTTTTTTTTTTTTGGTCGTTTCTGTCTTTGAATCTCCCAGGCAAGCAGGCAAGTCACCTATACCCCCATGCAGTATGGCTCCATGATACCCCCAAGGCCCAGCAAAGACGCTTGGCATAGGAAATAGGATCGGCTCATTGGGCTATAGAGTATGTGTTGTTTAAGGAACTGAATTTTCTCACTTAACCTGTAAATCAACTTGTCAGCTTCGTTTTGACTAACCCACACTCTGAAAACAAATTCACCACCTTTGTGCTAATTTGCCCCAGTGTTTTCACATCAGAATTTTTTGTCTAATTTAATTCCTGCAGATCTGCTTGAAATCAAGATAATCTGTAGCAGTCTCTGCTTCAAACAAAATAGAAAACTTTTTTCTTCTACAAAAAGGGGTGCCCTTAATTTTATGATTGGGGTCCACAGGTGAAATTATTCTTATAAAGCAAAATAAAAAGTACCAAAAACCATCTATTTGGGGTGATTTTATTAATAACAGTATTTTTACCTTGAAGTCTTCAAAGTGCTTTCAGATTTGTCATTTCATTTGACTTCTGTAATTATATAAAGAGCCGAGTATTAATATACCAGTTTTATAGATGTAAAAACTGAGACAGAAACAGGTTAGTAACTTGCTGAAGTTTGTTCAACTTCCAAGTGAGGGGCAACCAATCAGGACTTCTCTGTTCAGAAGCTCAATGTGAAAGGGCCTCTAGAATCCAAAGAGACTCAACACTGCACATTGAAAATCAATATAGCTGGCAATCTCAGTGCCTTGAGGGGCCAGTGCAGTTGGAACTCTTGAGGCCAGGAGTTTGAGACCAGCCTGGACAACATAGCAAGACCCTATCTCTATGAACAACAACAACAACAACAAAATTAGCTGGAGGTGGTTGTGCGTACCTGTAGTTACAGCTACTCAGGAGGCTTAGGCAGGAAGACTGCTTAAGCCCAGGAGCTGAAGGCTGCAGTGAGCTATGACTGCACAAATGCACTGTTGGCTGGGCAGCAGAGACCCTGTCTCTATTTTTTTTTTAATCAATACAATCAGGGCTGCCCACCCTAGCACATTAAATCTCCCCAATTCCCTGTGTCCATCTCTAACCTTGGGCCTGTCTCTTCATCCAATTTTCCTGTTTTTTTCCCAGACTTCCAAGCAAAATGGAAGGAAATCATATAACAGCATAAGCATCCTCCGTTTTCTGGGTCACATTCCCTCAGAAAGTACTTACTGAGCATCTGCTGTATCAGCTGCGGCCAGTGTAGCTCTTGAACAAGACAGACAAAATTCTCATGCCTCTACAAGGGTCATATTTGGTCTTCATTTCTCTACCATTTGTAACATTTTATTTGTCTTTTATTGCAAACCCTTCAAATCCTTTCTGAAGTAGATATAGTTGAAATAAGGATACAAGTTGAGACTGAGATCATATACTGAGTTATTTCTCTTGCAAATTCATAGATATTCTAGTGAATACCTCATTTTGTTTTTCTGTTTGTTTGGAGGGAAGGGGTAGTTCCTGTCTTGCTACTTTTCTTTCTCACTGTGCCATGATTTAAGTTCCTTCATTCATCGTGTTGGCTGTCTTGAAGATAGATCCAGAAACCTGCCTCACACTGGAAGCAGCAAGGGCTTTTCCTCGCCAGCTCCTGTGCAGCTCTTGGGCAGGCGTGTGACCAGCCCGTGGCTGTCAGTCACTCTCCCTCCAGGCTCGGACACTTGATCAGTGAAGAGAGAACAGCAGAGGCACGTGGTGTTTATCACAGCAACAGTGTGCTCAGCGAACCCTTCCTGCCCAGAGATCAATGCAGGGTCCTTGCTTCCCGAGTCCCTTTGATTTCCATTTCCAAGCCTAGTTTCTCAGCTTCCAGTTTATTCTTTGAGCCTTGCTCTCACTGCTGCCACCAATATTTTTCAGGCATTTCCCCTTTCCTTTCATGTTATTTTCAGATGGTTGCAACTAAAGACCTTAAGTGACGCAACTGGGCCCTGCTACTCCCAACTATCCAAACTCACCTGGGCTATTCCCAACTATCCAAACTCAACCACGCCCTGCTACTCCCAACTATCCAAACTCACCTGGGCTATTCCCAACTATCCAAACTCACCTGGGCCCTGCTACTCCCAACTATCCAAACTCACCTGGGCCCTGCTACTCCCGGTGTCCCCAGTGAGAAAGAATACACCAAGCCCCACAGGAGGGGTCGGAGCTCCTTAGGAAAGGGAGGAGACCACCCCTCATATTGTCTTATGCCCAATTTCTGTGTCCAAAGAAAGAAGAAGTAAAAACTAAAAGGCAGAAATGAAATCCACAGGCAGACAGCCCGGCGCCGCGCCCTGGGCCTGGTAGTTAAAGATCGACCCCTGACCTGACCGGTTCTGTTATCTATAGATTACAGACATTGTATAGAAAAGCACTGTGAAAATCCCTGTTTTGTTCTGATCTAATTACCGGTGCATGCAGCCCCCAGTCACGTACCCCCTGCCTCCTCAATCGATCACGACCCTCTCACGTGGACCCCCTTAGAGTTGTGAGCCCTTAAGAAGGACAGGAATTGCTCACTCAGGGAGCTCGGTTGTTGGAGACGTGAGTCTTGCCGAAGCTTCCGGCCGAATAAAGCCCTTTCTTCTTTAACTCAGTGTCTGAGGAGTTTTGTCTACAGCTTGTCCTGCTACCAGTCAGCCCTGGACACTCAAATTCTCTTATGCAATAAGCACTCTATAAATATTGGTGAAAGGAAAGGGGTGGAAAGGAGGAGGGAAGAGACGAAAGGGCAAAGAAAGAGGAAAAGAAGGAAAGGAGGGTGGGAGGGAGGAAGGAAGAAAGAGAGAGGGAGCAAGAAGGGAGGGAAGAAGGGGAAAATGTAGGGTGGGTGGGCAGGAGGAAGGGAGAGAGTCAAAGATAAAGGGAGGAAAAGGAGGGCAAGGGGAGGGGGAGGGAAAAACACAAGGGCATGGGAATAAATCCCAAGTGACCATTTCTGGCAAAAAATGCTGAGTTAAAAAAATCACTAGAGGACCACCCCTTTGTTTAGGTACATGCTATCTCTTAAAAGAACAGATTAAAAGAACAGAGAAATTATAGTTTATATATTTTACATGAATATTGAGGAAAATAAGGATCTGAAGGATATGCAGAGAAATGTATGAAAATACAAAATTAAGTGCCTAAATTCAGAAAAGCTGGTAAATATTAATGAAGTAAAATAGCAGGCAAAGAAATGTGGGATGGGAGTGTGACTTAGAACGTAGACAAGAATAAGAGAATTAAAAGTTATTTTAAAGCTAGTTGAAGGCTGAGGGTGGAAAGCCATAGGATTCCTGCTTTTTTCTGTCTATGCTACTTTGGCAAGTATAGTGCATAAAAGACATAAGGAGGATTGAGAAAATCATGTCTGATCTTTGTACTTAAATGAAACTTTATCCAAAAACAAAAAACAAAAACAAGAGTGAGAGACAGAACTTTTTCTATGGGTTTCCCCTGTGGAAATCTCCCTATAGACACTTCACATGTTCTTTGATCATTTGGCTGGTTGGATTTCTATTACCTCAAACAATTTTCTCTCTCGCCTTGCTGTTTGCTAACTGAGGTTTTCATTGCAGAGGCCTTCTATCCCCCGGGTACCAATTCCCGATTAATGGAAAGATATCATCTCTCGACATGGTAACCTCCAGGTTTTATTGATGCTGCTTTGAGCACACATCGGTTATGCAACCCAGGGCCTCATGTTTGCTCATCTGTTTTCATTTTGTGGTACAGAAACTTTACATGTCCAGCCACTACTAAGCAGAAACACGAATAAGCAATTATCTGCTAAACTGATGTTTCCCAGATGCAAGTGATTTAATGATTTTATTAACCCTTGGAGTGGCATGTTATTCAGTCTCCACGGCAGGTGAATATTCGGTAGGAAACGCAGCTCCTATACACACACGACTGTCATTTAAAATTAAAGGGAAAAATGAAAATGTCTCTCCAGTCAAACAAGTCCCTTTTTAGCATTTTTACATATTATGAAATATAAATCTAAAGCAACTTTTAGGTTGTTTACAGAAAACAAAACGTTATCTTTAAATCTAGGGCTTAAAATGAATAGAGGTAAATCTAGTTGTCTTAATCAAAATAACTGCCATAGGAACTACATATAATTAGCATCCAAATAAAATCCTTAGTCTACTCTATACAGGAAAGTAATATAAATATTAGGAAAATATCAGTTCTATCACATGTCTTCTCAAGATCACATTTAAACTCTCGATCTTTGTCATTTCAAGCACAAGCCAAAATACAAGCCAAACCACAAGCAAATCATGAGGATAAGGCTGAATTTTAAATCTTGATTCCAAAAGCCCCTCTCCTATTCTGGTTGGAAAAATAACAAAGCTATGTTCTTTTGTCACTGCACATTTAGGCCACAATCACTCGAGTGTTTCACCAACAATGAGCCCAGCACAAGGTACCAGGAGGCAATGGGCAGGCAACCTCTGGACAGCTTATTCCAGGACGCACTCACACAAAACAAAACGCTGCCAGAGCCAAGCCCCTTTCGGCTTCTTCCTGACTTTGTACAATCTTATTCCTCATTTAATTTCTCCATCCTGTTCCCTTCCCTCTGCCCCTAGTAGCCCCTGCGACTCACATAAGCCTTTCTCAGGCCAGCAGGCAGTGGGAGCCTCACCCAGCCTGGGGCCAGCAGCGGATGAACCAGGAGTGAGGCCCGGGTCCCAGCAGTAACCAGAGGTGACAGGGCAAGGGCCACAGTTTGAAGATGAGACTTCTGACCACATGGAGAGAAAATTAGCACCAACCTATACCCTTTGCACAAGGTACAGTAGAGCCACCAAATCAAGGCAGGAGGCAGGACCTCTTCGCTGGATGCTGTCCTCACCCATGTCACCCCACACCCGGTCATCGCGGTCTCTGTGCATCCCTTTCCACCTCTTTCCTTTATCTTTGTCCTATTCCACCATTGCTTCTGCTTCCTTCCCCAAGACTGATCGCGTATGTCCCAACCGAAAAAGAAAACTCTTTTCTGCACCCTGCATCAGTCTCTCCACCAGCGGTCCTCCCACAGGGCAATGCCCTCCCCACCCCCACCCCCACCAGAGGACTTTTAGCAACATCTGGAGGCATTTACGTTTGTCACCGCTAGGAGAGGAGCTGCCACTGCACGGGGTGTCCAGGCCAGGGACGCTGCCAAACCTCCCACAAGGCACAGGACAGGTTTCCCTCGCTCGCAACAAAGGATCGTGGGGCCCAACCTGCCCGCAGTGCTGAGGGAGCAACGTTCTTCGGACACCACTCGCTAAGCTTCCCAGCTGAACTCGCGGCGTGTTGTCTACACTTAGTGGCTTCCGCCTTCTCCCTCGCAACTCACGCTGAACCGCAAGGATTGGGGGGCTGCCTGCTCCGCTGCACACACACAGCTCTGGCAAACGGTACACCCAGTTCCACAGAAAAGCGCAGCAGATACTTTGGTTCTCTCCTGTCTTCTTTGCTTTTACACAAAGACAATCTTCTCACCAAGACTGTGCTCTCGGTGTGACATCAGAGAGACACCAGAATGGGACTTCGCTGACGTCACTCACCACCAGGGAGTTCAGCCAGCAGCTCCACAGGCAAGAACACCATCGTGCGTGTCCCGGAGCTCAGGACCAAGGCGGAGACACGGTCCTGGACCCCACAGCTAAGAAAAGCTGCCGCAGTGGTGAGAAGTGCAGAGCCATGCTGACCGCACACTCCTCCCCAGCCTGGCAGAGCCTCACACGCAGAGGTTCCTCTGGATCTGCCGTTGCACAGTGAGAAAGTCAGTTGGAGGCAGAAGTTCTCCTTCCCTACCGTTCCCGGGCCCTCTGCCGGAGCTCGCGCCTGTCCTGTCCCACGGAAACGCTTCCCCACCATTCTGGGCCCCTCTGTGGGAGCTCGCGCCTGTCTCGTCTCACGGGAAACGCTTCCCCACCATTCTGGGCCCGTTTGCAGGAGCTCACGCCTGTCTCGTCCCACGGGAAACACTTCCCCACCTTTCTGGGCCCGTTTGCAGGAGCTCACGCCTGTCTCGTCCCATGGGAAACACTTCCCCACCTTTCTGGGCCCCTCCACAGGAGCTCGCGCCTGTCTTGTCCCACGGGAAACGCTTCCCCACCATTCTGGGCCCCTCCACAGGAGCTCGCACCTGTCTTGTCCCACGAGAAACGCTTCCCCACCATTATGGGGCCCTTTGCGGGAGCTCACGCCTGTCTTGTCCCACGAGAAACGCTTCCCCACCATTCTGGGCCCGTTTGCAGGAGCTCACGCCTGTCTTGTCCCACGGGAAACATTGGGAGTGCCCACAGGGTCAGTTAGAAACAAAAACAGGTGGGGCTCCCAGCAAACAGGGCACAGATGGGGCCTGGCCCATGGAGGTGCCACATCGGAGAAACTAGCCAGAGGCACCATGCTACAGGAAGCACGTCCACAGGTGCTGCGGGCTCAGTCCCCAGCCGGCTTCAACGCCCTCCAAGATGGCGAACCCTCTTAGAGCCAGCATAGAAGGAGCTGCCTCAGCGCGGGAAAGGCGCCCATGCCGCACCCTCAGCTAACATCATTCTCAATGGTGGAAGGTCGAAAGCGTTTCTCCTAAGATCAGGGAAAAGGATGCCCACTCTCACCACTCCTACTCAACACAGCACTTTCTCTTAGCCAGAGAAAGAAACAAAAGGCATTCTAATTGAGGGAAGAAGTGAAATGTCTCTATTTGCGGCCAAATTTATCTTTTATATAGAACACCCTAATGGCTCTGCAAAAAAACTGTTAGGACATATAAACAAATTACGGTTTCAGGATATAAAATCAACATACAAAAATCAGTAGCGTTCTATATACTAATAACAAATATTTAAAAAGTAAATTTCAAAAAACAAATCCCATTTACAATAGCAACAAAATAAATAAATACTTAGGTATTAATTTAACTCAGGAGGTAAAAGATCTGCCTACTGAAAACTATAAAACACTGATGAAAGAAAATGATGAAAACACAAATAAATAGAAATGTTTTCCATGTTTATGGGTAGAAGAAATAATATTGTGAAAATGTACAAACTACCCAATATGTTCTATAGATTCAGTCCAGCCCTTATCATATATTCAATGTCATTTTTCACAGAAATACGAAAATACAATCCTTAAATTCATATGGAACTACAAAAGACCTTAAATAGCCAAAACAATCATGAAGGAAAAGAACAGGATGGAACACCCAGAAATAATCCCGCACATTTATGGCCGACTGATTTTTAGTGAGGATGCCAAGAGTACACAATGAGGAAAGGAGAGTCTCTAACAAATGATGTTGGAAAAACTGGATATCCACATGTGAAATAATGAAACTAGACCCTTATCTTATGCCATACACAAAAATCCACTTAAAATGGATGAAGATTTGGCCTGGCATGGTGGCTCACGCCTGTAATCCCAGCACTTTGGGAGGCTGAGACAGGTACATCACCTGAGGTCAGGAGTTTGAGACCAGCCTGGGCAACACGGTGAAACCCCCTCTCTACTAAAAATACAAAACTTAGCCAGGCGTGGTGGCAGGCGCCTGTAATCCCAGCTACTCCCGAGGCTGAGGCACGAGAATCATTTGAACCCAGGAGGTGGAGGTTGCAGTGAGCCGACATCATACCACTGCACTCCAGCCTGGGTGACAGAGTGAGACCCTGTCTCTAAATAAATAAATAAATAAATAAATAAATAAATAAAATTGATAAAAGACTTAAATATAAAAACTGAAATTCTAAAATGACTAGAAGAAAACATAGGGGAAAGCTCTATAACGTTGGTGTGGGCAATACTTTTTTTTGGATAAGACCCTGGAAACACAGGCAATAAAAGCAAAAACACACGAATAAGATGGCATCAAACTCAAAAGCTTCTGCACAGCAATGGAAACAATCAGCAGAGAGAAGAGACAACCCACAAAATGGAGTAAAACATTTGCAAATCATACATCAAATAAGAAGCTAACATCCAAAATATAAAAGAAACTCAACTCAATAGCAAGAAAACAAATAATTAGATGTTAAAATGGGCAAAGGACCCGATGTCCTCAAAAGAAGATACACAAGTAGTTAGTTGGTACATGAAAAAATACTCAGCGTCTCTAGTTATTAGAGAAATGCAAGTGAAAACCACAATGAGGTATCACCTCACCCCGACGGAATGGCTATTATCAAAAAGACGAAAAATAAATGTTGGAGAGGATGCAGAGGAAAGGGAACTCTTATACATAATCGAAATGTAAATTACTACAGTCATTGTGGAAAAGGACATGGAGGTTCCTCAAAAAATTAACCATAGAGCCGACAAATGATGCAGTAATCTTGCTTCTGGGTGTGTATCCAAAGGAACTGAAAGCAGGTCCAAGAGACGTCTGCGCGTCCATGTTTATTGCAACCCTATTCATAACAGTCAAGATGTGGAATCAACCTAAGTGTCCGTCAGTGGATGAACGGATAAATGCGGTATATATACAATCACACACTGTTCAGCCTTTAAAACAAAGGAAATCCTGTCATTTGTGACAACATGGATGAATGTGGAGGACTTTATGCTAAGAGACCCTCCTGCCTCAGCCTCCGGAGCAGCTGGAACTACAGCCACATGCAACCACACTGGACTAAGTTTTTAAGTTTTTTGTAGAGATAGGATTTTGCTCTGTTGCTCAAGCTGGTCTTGAACTCCTGGACTCAAGCTATCCTCCTTCCTTGGCCTCCCAAATTGCTAAGCTTACAGGCATGAGCCATTGCACCCAGGCAATTTTTTAAAAAAACTATGTTCTCGGCTGGTTTTTGTGACCTGGTCACATCATTGTTGTGGTAATTGATTCCTGAAGTGTGAACTCTAAATGCCTTTGTCTGGCTCCTAGGACCCTTGTCTACATGTCCACCATTGAATCGCAAAGGTCCTCCCCTCACACCTTGCTTTTCAGTTGTGCAAACCACTTATCAATTCCCAAAGAGGCTGGGCACACTCTAATCTTTCCTTTTCTGCCCAGATTCCTCCCCACTAGTGCTAATTAACCCTTTTCCACCTTTTGAAATTCAAGACAAATGTCTCCTCCTCTGTGACAGAATTCTGGGCCACCGTCAGTGCCTCCCTGTTGCCTGAAAAATATCTTGTCACACTTCAGTTTCTACACTTGCTACACCTGTGTGTTCATATGTCTATTACAACCTCCTCTCCTTGCAAATGCAGTTTCTACACTTGCTATACCTGTGTTCATACGCCTGTTACAACCTCCTCTCCATGCAAATGGAAGCCCTGGATCCGAGTTCTCTGTATTTTTGTACACTGAGAGCCCAGCACAGTGTCTGGCAATTAGTTGCTACTAAATAACAAAATATGACAAAACAAATAAATAAAATACATGATTTAAAAGCAAACAATGTAATTGTCATTTAAACAAGTTCTCCAACTTTATTCTATTACCCTTAAATTCTCTCTTTTTCCTTTCTTCCCCATCCTTGCAAACAAAAAGATCCATGTACTATCAACCTTCCTCCCAAGGACTGGGGTTTTAGTGAGTCGATGTAGTAAATTTACCTGTTTTGGAGATGAAACAGCTGAGACAGAGAGGCTAAGTAACTTACCCAAGGAGAAGCTGCGACCTAAAGTCTGTATTTCTGACACTGCACTAATACTAACCCAGGCAGTGAAGGTCCGGGGAAGTGAAATGAGACACACTGGACCATGACAATATGTGGGAGGGAAACCATGAAAGACAGAGAAACAGACCTTAGCGCCCAGGGTGGGCTCTTCGGCAATCCCGGGTGATGGTGAGTGGACAGGCCAGCAGCATTAAAGCAGCAGTGGGAGGCAGGGATGAGACCCTCGTCCTAACCTGCCTCTAAGGGAACTCACTGCAGCGTGAGCGTGGCCCAGCAGTGAACCCAGGGAGGTGTAGCAGATACTTTGCATGACTCTCATGTACTGCTTCCATTTTTTAAAGGACGTGGTCGACTCCCAGTCGGTACCACCGGGGGTGACCCCGTCTCTGGTCTGCTGCAGGAACACTGGTCCAGTGCTCCCCGGCGGGTAACGGTGGCTGATTAAGGATCCTCTCCAAGCACGCTCACCTGCTTCTCTTCTCGCTGACACACAGGCTTCTGACAACTTTTCCAATTGCACAAGGTCATTTTTGAGGCTTCATTCCCTCCCCCACGGTAAAGAACACACCCCAAATCCTCAGCTTGGTCTAAAAACATGTATTCTAAAATATGTACGTTGATTTTTTAAACTGAATATTTTCAACTAAATCTACTCAATGGAAAGTGAAAAGGGAATTTTTGTTGGTTCAATAGTTTGCCCAAAAGATTGTATCATTTCTTTAAATTTTAGTCAAAAAGTAGGTTTATATAAAATTCTAACAAAGTTTCTTTCTGCTTGAAAAACAAGTCCTGTAAAATACTGTGTGTATTTATATATAAAATAACAGATAATATATACTGTATATATATATATCACACCCTATAATATGCACTATATGTATATAAATATTTTATAGGGAGAATTTCATTCCTATGACATAATGGTGTTATAATTTTGAAAAACAGAAGTAGGGCATCGCAATGTGTTAAAAATATTTGCACTAAGTATTAATTGATGCATTAATGTTATTTTCATCTTTCCACAACAAATATTTAACGTTCAGTACTTACACACATCGCCTGGTAAATGAACTTTCTTATTTGCCGGCAAAGGTTCTTAGAAAAATACACTGAAAAGAAACAACTTCTATCTAAAGGTGTTTCAAAAGCTTCACACAACCTACAGAAGGGATAAAAAGGCCCCATAATTTATATATAATTAGCATGTGAAGGGTAAATTTCATTTTACTTTAATGTCTCTCAAAAATCAAACTTTCCTTACCATAATTCTTAACCTAAAAAGCAATTAATAAGCAATGTTTTATAATGTTGCTGTATCTCGGGTGTGCCCCGGGGACTCTTTGAGTTCTTCTTAACTGAGCTGTATAAGCAAGTAAAAAGCTGCTCTGAAAAATCGTTCGGCTTTTGAAACCAAAATGATTATTAGATTAGGTCAGAGAGATCCACAGCCAAATTTATCATGCTCATATGTCTCTTTTTATCTGCCAACTATAATTGCTTGTTATTTGTCTTTTAAAAATACAAAATAAAGTTCAGTGCACAAATAAAAATTCAATGCAGCTCAATACATGAAAGTTGCTTTTACAGCGATTCAAATCAAAGCCATCCTGCCCAATCCCACTCTCATTTAGAAAGGTTTCCATTGGAGCAGAAAGGTGGTAATGGCTGACAGCCAATCTGCAGTGGAAAAATGCAAGCCTGTGACCTAGAAGGCACCGGTGTTCAAAGTCCTGAGTACTCAGATGTCAGAACTACAAGATTACAGGCTTTTATAATGTCAAGATAATTAAGATAGTTTTCAAAATTGCACCTGGTAAATTTTAAATTCAAGTGACCCAGTGGTCTGCAAAATAATATAAAAGTGTCCTTGGTAGCCTTCTGCCTTTATCTCAGTGGCACTCTCTTTCTGTCCCTAATAATACACACTGTGATCCCAAACCTGCACCTGTGAGTCGAGATGAGCAAGATGGTGCACCAGCTCATGGGCTTCTGAGAAGGGAAGGAAAACAGGAGCCTGTCCCCATCCCACACTGTGCTGGATACTTTCTTAGACAGTGAACCACACTTCACTCATTGTGTTGAAGATAAGAACGTGGGGAGCCAGAGAAGCTGAAGAAACGTGTCCAAGCCAATGGTAAAGCTGAGGTTTGCAGCGGCCCCTGTTGGTCTAGAAGACTGACTGACATCAGCTGAGGCCAGAGTTAAAGAAATGGGCATTCATGGGAGCATCTGTTATTTTGTCACACCCTCCTTAACTAGGTTTCAAATAACTCAAGTGAAAAGGGGCAATATTGTATGAATAACTATCGTGTTACATTATTTGTATTGGAAGAAGCTTTTGTTTTCCTCATATATTCTTGATGTCACATGACTTCAGGCATTTATGCAAAATGTACAGCTGCCACTATTAAAGTATGTGCTGAAATTGTAATGATAACTCACATCAACCCCCACCCATATGGGCTGGCCCACCCTACAAGATGCGTTATCACCAGTTATAAATTGAACACTCATTAGAGCTGACAAAATGTTGAACGGCAAAGTATCAAGCATTCCCTCTCATGATCTGAGGTTAAATTGTCCAAAGTGACCGAGGGCAAGGGAGAATAGGTGTATTGCTGGGACACTTTTTGTATTTCAGACTCAAAATTCTCTTAAAAGAAACACAACTCGAACTTAGCTCATCATATCCAGAGCCAGATCACATAATCCTTCTCACTGAATAAAATCAGATGGGTCTGACAATGAGGTTGGAGGCTTTGCCAAGAGCTTTTGCTGTATGTTTCTCGAGGAGTGAGAGAGAGAGAGAGAGACAGAGGGAGGATGTGACGAGAAGTTCGGAAGCAGCTCTCACCACAGTCAGCTCCTCCTGAAGCCCAGCATGGTGAGGATTAGAGGGTCCTGTTCAACGCAGTCACCACTAGGCACCTGTGGGTATTGACCACGTGAAATGGGCTGGTTCCAACTGAGGTCAGCTCTAAGTGCAAACTATGTCCTGGATTTCACAGACGTAGAGTGGAAAAGAATGCTAACTTCTTATTACCTGTGTAATTGATGATTTGTTGACATGAGATTTGGGATATATCGAACTAAGTAAAACGTTATTAAAATTAATTCCACCTGTTTATTTTTTACTTTTTTAATGAGGCCACTAAATACAACTTACCCATATGTTCAAAATAGTTGAAAGTAGGATCTTGAAGAGGTATTTTCACGTCCATGTTCATAGCAGCATTGTTCACAAAAGCCACATTTTCAACAGCTGAATGGATAAGCAAAATGAGGTCTATCTGCATAATGAAACCTCATTTAGCCATAAAAGATAATGAAGTACTAATACGCACTACAACATGCTTGAACCTTAATAACATCACAGTAAGTGAAGGACGTCAGTCACAAAAGACCACATACTCTATGATTCCGTCCGTGTGAAAATCCAGAATGAAGAGGTCCACAGAGACAGAAAGGAGGTAAATGGTTTCTTAGCCATCAGGGTGAGAAGATGGGGTGATTCGGAAAGGGTTCTGGGTTTCTTTTTGAGGTGATAAAAATGTTCTAAAATTGACTGTGGTGATGTTTGCACCTACCTGTGAATATGTTAAAGACCATTGAGTCATACAGTTTAAATGGGTGAGTTGTATGGAATGTGAATTATATCTCAACAAAGTTTTTTTTGTTTTTTTTTTAAAGAGAAAACTCTCAAGAAATTGATGGAAAGGGGGGAGAAGAGAATTTCAGGCAGAGAGAGTGGCACTTGCAAATAGGATCTGCTGTGAAGGGACGGATTTGTTCTCTCCTCTTGGATGGTGTTCCATGTCCTTTGTCCTTAATTAAGATCCAGGCCAGGCTTTCATTGGACCCCATGGCATTGGCATGGGACGAAGCTCTCCAGGCCTGCCTTGCCCAAAACACCATTCATACAACCCTTTATTGCGCATGCATGCAGCCTCACTGAAGCTTCTACTGGAAGAAATAGAAAAAATACCGCCTAACGGGAAGACAGGATAAAACAAAGTGCTCCTGGTAGAATACGTTAACTTGCTAGTGATAATTAACCTTGTTATTAAGAGTCACAGAAATTACTACACGAAAATAATGGAACCTTGCAAAGTGATGAATCAAATGGACATGTCTAAAAATGAGGATTGAGGAGGATTTTTTCTTCCTGAACTGCGTAAAAGATGTTGCATTTGAAGCATCAGAAAGTGCTTCTCCACCAACAGCATCTCAAAAAAGCCAGAAATCTGACTAATACCGTTCCCCTAAAGAACCAGACACTTTGCATGATTGCCTTTTACAGCCCTCACTGAGGCTGTAGACTTGCACAACTGAATCAAAAGAGGGCTAAACTGCTACAGGGAGAGGGAACTTTTGCCCTCTGATTCACTTAAAAGGCAGAATGATGGACAGGCCGACCTGCTCAGCCTGCAGGTGAGGAAGGGAATCCAAGCCGCTGGCACAGAGAGGAAAACCATGCTGTTACGCATCCAGTTCACTCCCTGTGCTTGCACCAGGGTGAGGACAGCAGGCCTCAGCCCAAAATGGGGAAATGCTAGCATGCTGTTCCCCTAAAAAGGAGCAGAAATGTACATGATACAAACAGCACCTGCCGTGTCACCCTCAAAAACTCGAGGAAAATTACATGACACTTTTCAGTCCTTTTTGTTGATTTAAATATCTGTGGCTTTATTACTAAACTTTGTTGACTAGTCCCTCAGGAGTAAAGAAGTCATGAAAACCTGAAGGTTATTATACAGCTTTTCCCACATTTCCAAATGTGTGCTGTCCAGGAATATTCTAGGGTCCGAAATGGTGACTTATGTGATCCTATAAAGTGACATGAGACTGGCTATTAGACATGTTCAAAGCCATAATTTAGACATGCGATGTAGTGTTTAGGGCCTAACAAAGTAGACCTGATTGATCTTTCACACTTTCGAGAAGGCAGGCGGCTCAGGGCAGGTAAGTGGCTCTGCTCCACGAAGTCATCTAGGGCTCTGATGCCCTTGACGTTGTACTGACTTTCCTCAGGATGTTCCAATCATCCATGCCGTCAATACTGACTCCCCACCACACCCATGCTTAGTCCTACAAGAAGAGAAACTGAGCCCCAAATTCCTCCTTTTAAGGGCCTTTCACTGCTGGGGAATTAGATACACGGTCCAGCTTTTCCCAGGGGAGGCTGGGATATGCAGTCTCCAGCAGGCAGCCATATGCCCAGCCAAAGCTCAGGAGAATGGGCTTCTGGGTTTAAGGCAGAAGGGGGAAGGGGCACCAGAGGACAGCTGATGTTGCCATGCCTGCCTTAGCAAAGCAGTTGTGTGTTTCTCTTAGCACAGAAGACTGCGCTCCAAAATGATTGGATTTTCAAAATCATTTGACCAATTTCTAACTCCTCTCCATCACTTCCTGTGCATTCTATAATTTCCCACCCTCTCCCATTTTCCCAAACTCTTCCTCTGCACCATGATCATTTATATCAGCTCCCTAAATCCTCTCTTACATACTCTAGTTCCTCTTTAAAAGTTCTCGTCACCCCTAGCTATCAGCGAGCATGACTTTCCCAGCCTCCTTCGCAGGAATGTTTTTCGTCCCATGTTCTACATAAGCGCCGGCCTGCAGGTGCGGTAAGCGTGCCCTTCCTCCCACTGCTGTGTTCACACTATATCTCCTTCTTTCTCCTCCCAAAGCCCCGGCTCCTTTGGGGCATGTGCCATCGGACTACACCACCTGCGTTTCCCTGTCATCTTCAGACCCCCTGTGTTCTTTCCTTCATCCACCGCAGACTTCAGCATCTGGTTCCGTCTTCATCTCTCCCTGCTCTTGTTACCATTTTCAGTGACTTCAGCTTGCACGTAGATGATCCACTGAGCAGTGAGCTCTCAAATCTTTAGCTTTCTCTCCCGCAATACTGTTTCCTCCACCATCCCACGAGGCCCAGCCCCACGACCACGCCTTAGCCCTTGCCATGTGACAATGAGTGCACCACCCCATAAGACTGATACTGGCTTGTGCAGTGGCTCACACTGTAATCACAGCACTTTGGGAGGCTGAGTTGGGTAGATTATCTGAGCCCAGGAGTCAGAGACCAGCCTGGGCAACATGGCAAAACCCCATCTGTACCCAAGATACAAAAAAATTAGCTGGGAGTGGTGGCAGGTGCCTGTGGTCCCAGCCACTCGGGAGGCTGAGGCAGGAGAAGTGCTTGAGCCTGGGAAGCAGAAGTTGCAGTGAGCTGAGATCATGTCCCTGCACCCCAGTCTGGATGACAGTGAGACTCTGTCTCAAAAAATTATAGTAATGTTTAAAAGACTGATGTTAACATCTCATTCTCCTACTAAGCCTTAACTTTCCAGCTCATTTACTCTATGCTGCCTACTCCCACCATTTTCCAACACTGTAATCCATTGACCGTAAAGTGTTTTCATTATCTATCATCCCCTCCTGGTCTTACTTAGATCTTTCCCACTTTGGGGTCCAGGGCCCATCATTATAATCATGTTATTCAGTTTTATAAACGATAACCACAGACTTTGTTTCCATTGGATTCACACAGCAAAGCAGTAACCTGTTCAAACCAACTATTCACCTACTTAGCGCTGTTAACAAAAGATCATGAAATCTGCAGAGGAAAAAGGGAGAGCTTTATTCTCCACAAAAAATCAAACAAACAACAAAAACTCCTGCAGACTAGGGAGGCACAGTCTTCAGCACAAAGGAAAGCATGTGCACCAAAGAACAAAGG
The DNA here is from genome assembly GCF_008728515.1 of Papio anubis. NCBI lineage: Eukaryota > Metazoa > Chordata > Mammalia > Primates > Cercopithecidae > Papio > Papio anubis. The sequence continues at coordinate 208,505 of NC_044978.1, read as the reverse complement.
AAGGGTTTACGGCTCCCATAGGAAAAGGTTTCTTCCAGGTTCTCTGTCAAGTCTGTTTATGCAAAGGTAGGATTCAAGTGTGTTCAGTTCTTATTGGTCGAGATAGTCAAGCCCTAATTGGGTGGCTTCCCAACCCCAACATTAGAAGTGTCTTTGTCAGGCGTTTTCTTGTAAAATGGCCAACGGAGTCGATGTGAGGAGTCTAGCCACAGTTTTTCTTGGCTCTGGTCACAGAAAGTGTTCTGGGTCAAGGGCACGAAGCAGGATGTTTGTGAAGAGATGGTTCTCCTCTCACCCCCACAAGGCCGCTTGAATCTGTTATCTAAATTTGGGTGTCTCCATGAGTCACCGGGAGCCCATTTCCTCCAGAGAGCTTGAGGTCCCATTTACAATTCTATTTCACTGCACCATTATCCAGTAGCTGAAGAAAATCACAAAGCCACAGTGACTGTCCATACTCTAACTCGTGGTCACAAATCTGAAACACATACTCATCACCGTCCAGAGGTTCTGCTACACTTCCCTTGTAAACTAAACTCCAGTATCCAAGACATCCAAGTATTTAACGCTTGCTTTACACTCCTGAAGTCTCCAATATTTCTTCTTCTTCCTGCTCTATAGAAAAGAAATAGAGGAACTCCTACAGGACCTCCATCTTCCTTCCACCAACTCCAGCCTTCCAGTAGGACGAAAGCAACGTCAAGGTGTTCCCATTCCTGTCTCAAGGCAACACCTCTCCCAGTCCGTGGGACCTCACTTGTCCTCAAGGCACAGAGACTTTGCTTCAGCTGTTTTCCGCTCTCTCCTCTGCACCATCATAATGTCGCCCACACAAAACAATTCACACCAACACACTAACCAACTCCAAGATATCCCTCCCTCTGAAACCCTGCCCTAAGCCAGTGTCTTTCTAGCTCTTTTCCTCATTTCCACTCCCTTGAATTTCATTCTCTTCCTCCCATTCTTGTTAGTGTCCTTCCCCACTCCTCCCATAAAGCTCCTTTTATCATCATCACCAGTGGCCTTCATGTTGCTGAATATGGTGATTCATTTTCTTTCTGCATCTCACTGTCCTTCCCAGCAGTGTCTGGCAGACTTGAGAATGCTTGTTGAGGCATTTCCTTCTATCGGCTTCCCTGCCACCTTCTCCTGTCAATCCCCTTGCTTCTCTGGCTACTCCTCAGTCTTCTCTAAGGGCTTCTGCTTCTTTGCCAGACCTCTAAACCCCGATGTTTGTCCTGGGCCTTCTCCCTTCTCTATCTATCCTCCCTATCTCTGCTTAAGCTAAGTTGGGTCATGCTTTCAAATACCATCATCCCTAAGTGCATGGCTTCCAAATGTATATTTTCTAGTCCTGAACTAGCCATAGGTTTCTAATAGCCCTCTGAAACTTGACATATCCTAAACATTTAATCCAAGAAAATAGAACTATCCATCCAGTTGCTTCAGCCAAAAGTCTACAAGTCCCATTCTTTCTTCCCACTATCAGCTCACCAGCTGAACCCACCCTCTTCTCTCTTGCACCATTGCACCACCCAGTCCAACTCATGAACCATTTCCTCAGCTACTGTCATGACTTCTTAACTGTTTCTGTTCTTGCCCTCTTATAATCCCTTTTCCACAGAGGAAACACAACGATCTATTTTAGGTATGAATAAAAGCATGTCATTTTTGGTTAAGCCTTCCAGTAGCTTCCCATTCCTCTAGGATAAAATTCAAACTCCTTATGTTCTACAAAGCCCTGTATTATCTGGTTCTTGTTCATCTTTCCATTTTTACCTACTGCCACACTCTGCCTGGCTTACCACATCTCCATCACATTGACCTTCTGTGAGTATTTCAAATGTGCTTCATTCCTCACCACACTCCAAGCTTCTCTCCTGCCTGTTCCTCACCACACTCCAAGCTTCTCTCCTTGCCTGTTCCTCTACTTGAAATGCTGTTCCCCTAGATCTTTATATCTGTCTCCTCTATGTTTAACAATTTTATGGATTTTTATTTTGGACTCACGTTCATATTGATGACATTAAAGTACATATAAATTCATATCTATATTGTATTTACATCAGTGATGGGTTTATATAAATGTAACTTTTAGTTCCAATGATTTGCATCATCTATGAAAACAAGTATGTTTAATATAAAATGTATTTCAATATAGAAAAAAGCTATTAATATCATATAGATTGAAATTTTTAAACTCTATTAGTGAACATTGAGTCTCTTTTCACTTAAATGTTATACTATGTGAATCAAGCACTTTGTCAAAGTGATAAATGAATGGACAGATAGGTGATAATTTCTGACAGTGACAAAGCTGTGTGATAGTCTAACAGTGTGAAGAGATGTGGCAGGTATGTGACAATCTAACAGTGTAAAGTGATGTGGCAGGTATGCAAAGGCATCTAATTTATTAAGTAAAATCAGCAAGGAGGATCTCAGAAGAGATGGCACTGGAGTCATGTTCTCAAGTAGAGATGAGCATGTTTTGAAATGATATGTTCAGATCCTCATGTGATTTGAATACTGTTTATTTCTTACATATCTACTGGTGAATTTCCAAGGCAAAGAAGAACTTGAATGAGAATACATTAGAAAACAATAATGATATTTCAAGAATATTTTACAAATGGTTTGAGGTAGGCTTAGTGGTATGGTTTGGCTGTGTTCCCACCCAATTCTCACCTTGAATTGTCATAATCCTTATGTGTCAAGTATTGGGGACCGTGCCGGGGGTGGTGGAGAATGAACAGACACAAAAGACAAAGACAAACAGAGAACATGGCGGCCGCACTCAGAGCCTCCGCCTCACTTTATTTATACTCCATAAACCCCACGTCAGCAGAAAGAACACAATGCAAAACAAACTCTTTACCCAGATGTAACCTTCTGCTTAGTTCCTTGTCTCTATGCTCTTCCTTATTTGTCTGCCTTCTTGGCGCCTACAGGAGTTCATTAAAAGTTCAATTGGAGATACTGTCCTTGAGCCCTATCTATTCTTAGCATTCTGTTTTCAAGGGCCCCTGCATTTCCCCCTTTTTGTTTTGCCTCAATCCTAAAAAGATAGCCCATATTTGTTCCTGTGTTTTTTTTTTTTGTTTTTGGAGGCGACAGAGGGAGCATCAGATCACCAAGAGAAACAGACCCAATCTGAGCGCCCAAAGCAATATACTTCCAGAGATTGTAGAAATCCATGTTTTCATCTGGGTCTATGGGTTAAGGGCAGCAAGGCATTGACCCAGCTCCTGCAGGGTTGCGGTTCCGGACAAAATATGTAATTGTTGTCGAAATGCTTCGAAAATGTTTTGAGTGAGCTCTTGGATGTCCAAACTAATATTTTTATGGCCTACTAATAATTTTTGGATTTCGGTCCAATTTTGAGAGATATTAAAAGGCACAGGCATTACACAAAACTGAGTGGAGTTCCAATCACATTGTAATGTTATCTGAGTACTGAGGACAGTGAGCTGATCTCCAAGCCATGTCAATGCTTGCTCCATGTTGTCCTTGTCCATATAGGGGGACGGCATCCAAGTAGTGTCATTGGTGAAAACCTTAATTTCCGCCTCCCCCCAGGCAACTCCCTGATACAAAGGTGGAAAGGGAATATAAGTCCAATATTCATACAAAGCCTCACTAAGGGAAATAAGTCCCCCGCCGAGGCACATCCAACAAAGGAAGAAATGCATGCTGAATCCAGTTTTCTTTTCAACAGGGTTTCAATCGTCTTGTAGGAAACCACTCAGGTCCGCTCCCTGTAAGGACAAGAGCATAGCCCCGTCCCTGTTTTAGAACTTGCCCTTGAACATACTTACCTTTTTCATTAGGATACCAAACCCTTAAATTGTCAGTGGGGACTATCACCGAGGGAGGTGAGGAAAGATGGGTTATGGCAGCGGAGTCTTGCAATTGTCTCCATTGATTCAAAAAATTTAAGGTAAAAAGAACCTTCAGAATCTGGTTTCTGGGGGACTCATTTCCCCCTTTTTGTTTTTGCAGTTGAGTTTTTAAGGTTAAATTTGCGCGCTCAATGATGGCTTGACCTTGACTGTTGCCCGGGATACCGGTGATATGTTGAATATTGTATTGCTGTAAGAAAACTTGTAATTTACGAGAGACATAGGCAGGGGCATTATTAGTTTTAAGTATAAGAGGAATGCCCATGATGGCGAAACAAGCTAAGAGATGTGTAATAACAGAATCAGTTTTTTTAGATGGCAACGGAGTGGCCCATTGAAAATGACAAAATGTATTAATGGTATGATGAACATACTTTAATTGTCCAAAAGAAGGGACATGTGTGACATCCATTTGCCAAATCTGATTAACTTGAGTACCTCGTGGATTAACCCCAGGATGGAAGGATGGAATGCTCAAAGGAGCACAGAAAGGACAAGCTCGAATAAGAGAACGAGCTTGTTTACGAGTTAAATGAAACTGTCGTTGAAGGCCAGAACTATTAGTGTGATGTAGAGCATGTTCTTGTTCTGCAGCCTGCAAGTGGCCAATTAGAAGTGAATCAATCTGAGTATTACCATGAACTAATGGTCCAGGAAGTTGAGAATGAGAACGAAGATGAGTGATGAATAAAGGAGCTCGACATTGGCTCAAGGTAGAGGATAACAAAGAAAAGAGTTTTTGAAGAGAAGAAGTAGCACAAAGAGGTAAAGTGGCCTGAGAAATATAAGAAGTAACATAAACGGTGTATTGAGAATTACTAACAATGTTACAACTAGTAGTAGGAAAATCAAGTAAGACCATGAGAATAGCAAACAATTCTCCCTGTTGCACCGAGGGATAAGGATAAACTGTAACTCGAGATTGATGAACACTCCAATATCCAGCCTTACCATTGCTACTAGCATCAGTAAAAAAGGTAGGACCTTGAACAGGAAATACAGAAGTTGGTGAGAAAGGCAACACAGAATGTTGCCTAAAAAATGAAAAGATCGGAGACTTAGGATATTGGGTAGAAAATTGTCCAACGAATGAAGCGCAAGCAACTTGCCAAGAATCAGAAGTTGCAAGAAGATAAGTAATCTGACTATGAGTGAATTGAGAAACAATTAAGGAAGGATCTCCTCCCCAAAGTTGTCGACAACGATGCCGTCCTTTGATGATCAGTTCAGCTAAACGGTCGATATAAGTAGTCAAGCGTTTAGATGTTTTATTGGACAAAAAGATCCATTCTAGCAGCCGATTAGTTTGATGAATTATTCCTGTGGGAGAATGTAAAGTATGAAATAAACAAAAGGAAAGGGGAACGTCGGGAAGGATATAATGTAAATGGGCCTTTTGAAGTTGCTCTTCTACAAGCTGGAGTTCCTGTAAAGCCAAAGGAGTTAAATGACGTGAGCTGTCCAAGTGACTGTCTCCTTCTAGAATAGAAAAAAGATGTTGTAACTGATATGTTGGTATTCCTAAAACAGGACGCATCCAATTAATGTTCCCTAAAAGCTTTTGAAAGTCATTTAATGTTTTTAAATGATCACGTCGAATTTGAATTTTTTGGGGTCGAATATTTTGTGCTCCCAAGGTATAACCTAAATATTGAATAGGAAAATCCACTTGAATTTTTTGGGGGGCAATATTAAGTGAGTAGAAAGCTGAGTTTGTAATGATGCAAAAGCATCTTGTGCTTTTCTCTGGTGGGTGCAGCAAGAAGAATGTCATCCATATAATAATATAAAAGAACAGAAGGATGATGCTTTTGAACAGGATCCAAGGCCCGATGGACAAATTTTTGACACAAGGTAGGGCTGTTTAACATACCTTGAGGTAAAACTTTCCATTGATATCGAGAAAGTGGCTGAGAATTGTTAAAAACAGGGACAGAAAAGGCAAAACGCTCACAATCCTTTTGATCCAAAGGAATAGAAAAAAAACAATCCTTTAAATCAATAACCATGAGCACCCAATCTTGAGGAATCATAGAAGGATTAGGAAGGCCAGGTTGTAAGGATCCCATGGGTTGAATACATGCATTAATAGCACGAAGATCTGTTAATAGTCTCCATTTACCATTCTTTTTCTTTATCACAAAAACAGGGGAGTTCCATGGAGAAGTACTAGGTTCTATATGACCTAAGGATAATTGTTCCTGAACTAAGTTTTCCAAGGCCTCAAGCTTCTCACGTGTTAAAGGCCACTGTTCAACCCATACAGGAATATTAGTTTTCCACGTCAAGGGAAGGGCTTGAGGCTGCTGAACAGTGGCTACATGTTTAAAGACTTTTCAAGGGGATTGTAGCCCATGCGGAACATCATATTCTTGGCAGAATTAGAAACATGAGGAATAGAAACAAAAGCTCCAAATTGTTGCAATAAATCTCGCCCCCATAAATTTAGGGCAATAGGAACAATATAAAATTGGAGTTGGGCCGTTTGACCATCTGGCCCTCAACAACTCAAGGATTGAGAACTTTGATACACCTCTGAGGCAGAACCTAATCCAGTAAGAGACACAGCAACAGGCTGTTTAGGCCATTGTAAAGGTCATTGGTCGGAGGCAATAATGGAAACGTCAGCTCCTGTATCAACCAAGCCCTGAAAAATTTGTCCCTCTACTTTGAGAGGAAACAAGGGTTTTTGTTGAGTTACTAAGGTTTCCCAAAAAATATGTTTACCTGTGCTTCCAAAACCTCCAGTTCTTTTTTGCCTCCGTGAAGGAAACTGAAAATAGGATAGTAAAAGGAGTTGTGCAATCCGTTGCCCCTCTTTAAGGGATATGGGTTTATGAGCTTGTGCCATAATTTGAATTTCCCCTTTATAATCAGAATCTATAACACCCAAATGAACTTGTAAACCCTGTAGAATACTACTACTACGTCCTATAAGCAATCCAACTGTATGTGGAGGTAATGGCCCAAAAACACCTGTAGGCAATTTAACAACTCCCATTTCTGGGGTGAGTTCGATGGCCTGTAAAATTGACACATCAGCAGCGGCGCTACCAGAAGTAGCAGAGAAAAGTTGAGTTACTGAAAATTGGGGGTTAACATTGACTGACTGGCCTGCTGATGCTGGACCCCCAAGCTGATTGGAAATTGCAAATGAAGAGGGCTTGTATTGTTGCTGGGGCCCCAAGCTAAAGGGCCCCTCTGCAAGTTTCCTGACCTGGAGGTTAGAGGATTACCGTTTTTGTCCACTTTAGAGTGACATTCATTAGTCCAGTGTCGCCCTTTGCCGCAACGACGACAGGGCTCAGTGGGAAGCCTTTTAGATCCTATTTTGGAGGAGTCATTTTCATTAGATAACTTACGACACTCCTTTTAAAAATGACCAGTCTTTCCACATTGAAAGCAAACCCCCTTTTTTCCCATGAGTGCCTTAGATAGAGCTCCAGCAAACAATTGTGCGTTATAGGCAACCCCTCCCACTCCAGCACAGGCTCTAATAAAATCTTCTATTTGCAAGTTTCCAGCAGCCTTTAGAGGGCACAACAACCTCTGACATTCCTGATTAGCATTCTCGAAAGCTAATGTGGTTATCAGGATTTTGCCTGCTGCCCCATTACCCACAGTCTTCATTACAGCATCTTGGAGCCGAGCAACAAAATCAGGATAAGGTTCATTGGCACCCTGTAAAATCTTAACGAAAGACAAAGCAGTTTTTCCCGATGGTTCTACTTTACACCAAGCTTTTAAAAAAAGTCCTTTAACTTGTGATAATGCTATGTCATCGAGCCCAGATTGAGCCGCTATGGTAGTAAACTGACCAGTACCTGTTAATTGCTCCTCTGTTGGTCCTGGAGGATTTCTAGCCACATTGTGGTGGGCCTGTTCTTTGGCATCTTCCAGCCACCAACTACGTAACTGGAGCCACTGAGAGCGGTCCAAAACAGCCTTCCCCAAGGTCTCCCAATCAAGAGGCAAAAACAAATTCTCAGAGGAAAAAGAATCTAAAAGCCCCATGACAAAAGGAGATTGAGAGCCATAATTAGCAACAGCTGCCTTCATTTCTTTAAGGAACTTAAATTGAAGGACATTATACTGCACATTCACACCTCCTTGAGGAAATTGATCATTAGGGCCAAAAGGTTGCCTAGTAATAGGGAACAATTGTAGAGGATCCTCATCCTCTTGAGAATCCAATACCTCAATTACAGCTTTAGCAGTAGAAGCAGGGACAGTAAAAACCGTGCCTGAACGAGGCAGCATTTCCACTGGTGGTGGTGGTGGTGGAAAACTATCCTCCTCCTCCGCCTTGGGTGCTGATGGGGGTGGATGAACCATGGGAAAAGTAAAAACAGGAGTGGGTGGAGGAGAAGGTTGAAGGGGAGATAACTGCAATTGTAAAATTTGTTGTAACAATTGAACAACGGGCTGAAGCTCCTTTTGAATTTCTGATTCCCTTTCCTGAGACACATCATTATACAAAGGACCTTCTCCACCAGTTACAGAATTATCTAAAGGAGGGGAAATAGCTATTGGAGACTTCAAAGACTCCTCATCTCCACCTTCCCCTTTTTCAGAGTCTGTCTCTAAGAGCTCCGAAGCCTGAGTAATAGAGGCACAGAGGGCCCACAAAGGTGCCGACATGACATCACCGCGCTGATGCGCTTGACGAAGGGTCTTAACAACCTGTTGCCAATCTCGTTTATTTAATTGCACTTTAGTTTGATATTGAAACCAACAGCAATGTTGTTCCACATGAGCAAACAATTTCTGCAAAGTTCTCTCTTTGGTATCAACCCCAATTGAAAGTAAAAGCCCTTGTAATAATCTCAAATATTCTGAGGCCAAGGAACTGGAATTCCCCATAATGAAAGCTCAAGAAGGTTCCCCTTAACAATATCCGGGTTTTACCCGCTCCTAGGGGGTTCCCCTTCTTGTTCCCCACTACTCACCTGTGCGGACCCTGCTCGCTGCGCCACTTATTGGGGACCCTGCCGGGGGTGGTGGAGAATGAACAGACACAAAAGACAAAGACAAACAGAGAACATGGCGGCCGCACTCAGAGCCTCCGCCTCACTTTATTTATACTCCATAAACCCCACGTTAGCAGAAAGAACACAATGCAAAACAAACTTTCTTTACCCAGATGTAACCTTCTGCTTAGTTCCTTGTCTCTATGCTCTTCCTTATTTGTCCGCCTTCTTGGCGCCTACGGGAGTTCATTAAAAGTTCAATTGGAGATACTGGCCTTGAGCCCTATCTATTCTTAGCATACTGTTTTCAAGGGCCCCTGCAGTCAAGGGCAGGGCCAGGTGGAGATAATTGAATCATGGGGGTGGTTCCCCCATACTGTTCCCATGGTAGTGAATAAGTCTCACAAGATCTGATGGTTTTATAAAGGGGAGTTTCCCTGCACAAGCTCTCTCTTGCCTGCTGCCTTGTTAGATGTGTCTTGCTTCCCCTTCACTTTCTGCCATGATTGTGAGACCTCCCCAGGCATGTGGAACTGTGAGTCAATTAAACCTCCTTCCTTTATAAATTACCCAGTCCCAGGTATGTCTTTATTAGCAGCATGAGAACAAACTAATACACTTAGCTTAGGTACAAATTATAATAATTTAGGTACAAATTAATTTAGGTACAAATTACAATAACTTGTACCTAAGCTAAGCCTGCCTCAAGCCATTCTTGAAATATGATTGTACACTTTCCAATTCAAAAAGTACTAAGTTTCTTAGATTAATACATTTTTGAAATGCCTAAATAAGGTAGGGTTCTCAAACAGAAGGGTCCCCACTTAGGTTTCTGCTGCTTCTTGTCCTATAATATTTAAACACCACCGTCCAGGACATCCAAGAAATGGTGGTTCCTTCTTGAAGCAAGGGACCATTCATTTTTGTCTTTCTATAGTATTGCACACCTCTGGCATATCGTAAGCACTCAAAAACCATTTAATCCACCCATCAACCAATCTTTTATCCTCCTATGTCAAGCTAAGTCAGTTTCTAACACATAGAAAACTCTAAATCAACGTGTGTGTTGAGTTAGCGTGTTACGAATACATCATTCATCTAAACCCCTGGGTTTTGGAGGCAGGAAAATCAGAAGGACGCTGGCATTGGAGACAGGAAAGTCTGGAGTCCAGGGATCCCCAGCCCCACTCTGCAGTATCTATTTGGACGTAAACAAGTCCTGAAACCTTTCTGCACTTCAGACACTTCACCTGTTACAAAAGGATTATAACTTTCAAGGTACCGTGAGGGGTTGAAAGACAACGTGTGGAGCTCCCAGCAAAGTTTGTGGCCCAGGGTAAGCCTGAGAATCATAAAAATCGATGTGACGATGGCGTTTTATTAAGTGCCTTGCACATGTTTATGCCTTGGGTGCCCACAAATACAATTAGTAATGACTATTTTCATCATTGTGGGCACCAAGAGGCTTTCTGAGGTTTTTTCCCAAGCAGAGCAGAACCAAGAACTAATTATTATACTCCAAACACTTATTCTTAGTCTCAAGACTAAGCAGCACATGCCATGAGAGTCAGAGTCCTCCCTCTAGCAAGGAGCCTCTGCTAGCAGCAAGCCAGTGAGCTATGCATAAAAGCACAACCTCTGCCAGAGAACAGTAAGCTGCAGACAGGTTTTATACGTCACTATTCTTCTCAGACCAGAAGAAACATTTTGTTGGCATTTTCAGCTGAGAGTATAAAGTGACAATACAAATATTGGGGTAGTTGTTATCAGATAACATTTTAACAGCATTTTCTTTCTAAATCTCTGTATAGAGAGGATTTCTATTAACATACAACACAGGCCAAAAACCTGAGCATCATCCTAAGCATCATTCTTCCTCTCACACCCTGCCTCCAACCCCTCAGAAAATGTGGTTGACCTACTTCCAACATCTACCCAAATCTGGCTTTTCTCACCACCTCCAATGCTACAACCTGGTTGGAGTCATCATCATCTTTCACTGGGAGGTTGCACAAGTCTCTGACAGGCGCCACTGTTTCTACCACTGACCCCTGCAGTCTACTCTGAGTACAGCAGTTAAAAGCACCCTTTTGAGACTTCCTTTTAGACACACTCCTGCCCAGCACCCTGCAATTGCTTTCCACTTGTGAGCTGGTGGGCTCTGAGGCCAGCCATGGTCTGGACCCAATACCAGTCCAGCCTCCCCTCTGAAAGCTCCACCCTCCTTCACTGCTGCAGCCATGCCAGACTCCATGCTCATCCACGGAGGCAAGTGGCAAGCACCTGCCTTATAATCCTTGCTCTACCTGCTCTCCATTTGGAAGTCTCTTCTCTCAGATAGCCATGCTCTATTTCTTTATCTTTTTCAAATTTTGGCTCAAGCTTCATCTTTTCGGGGGGTCGACCCACTGCTCTGATCACCCTGCTTAACCTTGAAACCGCCCCCACCCAGACACGCACAGCACAGCACTCTGCACTCTCATCACTCTGCCCTACTTTTCTCCATAATTCTATTCACTTCTACCACTCTGTACTGCCCACTTTATTGTGTTTATTGTTTACGACCTGCCCCTCCCTGTGAAAAACAAGCACCTTGAGGTTGGAGATCTTTGTCTCTTTTGTTTGCTGATTTGCCCAAGCATAGAAAACTTATGAGCAGCGATTGGCTCATGGCAGGTACTCAGGAAATGCTGAATCAGCGAATATAAACTGAGAAGATAATGATGCCTTACCATGAGTGGAAAGATGCCCATCACGTGGAAAGCAAGCAAACCTTTATGTGTGCAAAAGTTAGGGCTTTTTAGAGCACATAAAAAACACCTGTTTAGAGCAACCATTTCTGCCTCTGCTTAGAGGCATCAACAGGATATGAGCAGGTGCTTAGAAGAGAATATAATCAGTTTAGTTTTTCAGAGGAGATGATACAAAAATATTCTCCTCACACAGATTATGAGATATTGAGCCTAACGGTTTTGAAATTTAGGAAAAGTTAATGTGAATGAGAGAAAAATAACCAGAAAGAAATAGCAATTATTCCTTACTAATGTTATTTTTCTGTCTGCAAAATAAACATAGTAAAAGAAAGTTTTCACTTTGTTATGAAAGTTTATACTATTACCATGTGTCTGTTGGCTGTATGCATGTCTTCTTTTGAGAAATGTCTGTTCATATTCTTTGCCCACTTTTTGATGGGGTTGTTTGGTTTTTCTCGTAAATTTGTTTGAGTCTTTTGTAGCTTCTGGATATTAGCCCTTTGTCAGATGAGTAGATTGCAAAATTTTTCTCCCATTCTGTAGGTTGCCTGTTCACTCTGATGGTAGTTTTTTTTGCTGTGCAGAAGTTCTTTAGTTTAATTAGATCCCATTTGTCAATTTTGGCTTTTGTTATCATTGCTTTTGGCATCTTAGACATGAAGTCCTTGCCCATGCCTATGTCCTGAATGGTATTGCCTAGGTTTTCTTCTAGGGTTTTTATGGTATTAGGTCTAACATTTAAGTCTCTAATCCATCTTGAATTAATTTTCATATAAGGAGTAAGGAAAGGATCCAGTTTCAGCTTTCTACTTATGGCTAGCCAATTTTCCCAGCACCATTTATTAAACAGGGAATCCTTTCCCCATTTCTTGTTTTTGTCAGGTTTGTCAAAGATCAGATGGCTGTAGATGTGTGGTATTATAATTTTTACATGTCCCTCTATTATATGTCCTCTAGCCAGTCACTAAACTAGACCTATTGTAATCTGCTATTATTTGTACTTATTTTACCTATAATTTGGAAATAAGGTGATTAGCATATTTTTCCTTAAATTTTATTCCTGGTCTCAAAGCCTTTTTTGACATAGTCATTAACTGTAAGATTAAACAAAAGATAAGAGCTAAAGAAAAGCTTATTTAACTTTGAAATACTATTAGATTTATAGAAAAGTTGTAAGGATAGTATAAAGGGTTCCACTAAGCCTTCCACCCAGTCGCCCCTAATTTTAGCATGTTATATAACCAGGACACATTTATCAAAACTAAGAAGTTAACATTGCTACACTATTGACTGAACTGTGGACTTTATTTGGCTTTTTGCCAGTTTTTCCAATAATGCCCTTTTCCTATTCAAGGATCCAATCCAGAATACCACGTCGGATTCACCTGTTATGTCTTCTTAGTCTCTGCCAATCTGTGACAGCTTCTCCATCCTTCCTTGTTACTCATGAACTTGACCCTTTAGAAGAGTTTTCGTCAGCTATTTTGTAGAATGCTCCTCAAGTGCTGATGTTTTCTCGTGATTGGACTGGCATTCTGGATTTGGGGGTAATGTACCACAGTGGTGACGCCCTTCTCATTGCATCATTTCCAAGGATGCCTGATGTTAACACTACTTATCATTGATGATGCTCACCTCCATCACTTGGATAAGGCCAAATCTTTCAGATTTTTTCACTGTAGGGTCACTATTTTTACTTTTCCAAAACTCTATTTATTACAAGCAAGGCACTAAATCCAGCTCACTTTCATAAGGAGGGAAATTAAACTCCACCTGCTGGAGGAAAAAGTAGGAAAGAATTTGTGGATATATGTTAAATTCAGTACAGTAATTAATACATATTGGGGCACAGATATTTGAGGTTATGCAAATATCCTTTTTCTTCCTTATGTTTCAGACATTAAGTTCAGCACTCATCCACGAATCTTCCCTATGGCAACTCTTACTGTGGTATTCTAGTGGTGTATTAGTCCATTCTCACACTGCTAACAAAGACATATGGGAGACCAGGTAATTTATAAAGAAAAAGATGTTTAATGGACTCACAGTTCCACAGGACCAGGGAGGCCTCACAATCATGGCAGAAGGCAAAGGTGAAGAAAAGGTGCATCTTGTATGGTGGTAAGTAAGAGAGCATGTGGAGGGAAACTTCCCTTTACAAACCGTCAGATCTCATGAGACTTATTCACTATCACCAGAACAGCACAGGAAAGACCCAGAGCCATGATTCAATTACCTCCCAACAGGCCCCTTCCAGGCCAGATGGGGATTATGGGAGCTACAATTCAAGACAAGATTTGGGTGGGGACACCGCCAAACCACATAAAGTGGTATCTTCTATTTCCCTCATTTCTTTTATGTTTACTATCTGGAAATCCTCCACACGGACTTTTTCACTTCCCCCTCAATTATTTATGTATTTGACCATTTATTTTTATCAGTATAAACACAGATATTTACTTTTTTCTTTGAGTTACAACTCAGTAGTATTTTTATTAATTTTGTTGCTCAAAGTTTTCCAGCTTTGGCCATTGGGAGCTATTTCAGGTTGGCTGCATGTTCCTTTGTCAGGCCTGTTCCCTGACCCCTTACTTTCTGCAACCACAAGGTCCTCCAGGCTCACCAGGAGTTTTCCCTTCCCTAGCCCTAGAGTCAGCCAGGTCTCCAGGGAATCCCTGTTCAAAAGGGACAACTTTTCAAGTCAACCTCCATGTGTTTCTATGTATAATTTTCAGATTATACCTATGCTATAATTAATGCTATAATTAACTATAGATTTTCCATAATTAAGTCATATGTATTACAGCACTCAGACTAACAGGCAGCATTAAGAAGGAACATGAACCTATCACCAATGCTTCACCCTTCTTTCTCTAGCACTCACCTAGTAATCTCTGTGGGCCCAACCAGCTCTAAGATTCTATGATTCTACAATGAAAAGACAAAAGGCAAAAGATGTTCCCATGAGGAACATTTCTTTGAATCAGAAAATTGTTTCATTTTGCCAAAAATAAATTTAAGCCCTAGTTGACCTCTATTTCGCCTTTCCTATCCTTCCTATAGTTTAACCCTATTCCTTCCATTTTATTATCAATTTTGAAATGAAAATTTAAATTTGCTTTGCTTGATCAAATTACTATGTAAATAAGGTAATAAACATACAAAATAATAAATTATCTTACTTATAAAGTCTATAGCTTCTTGAAATTAAGATATTATAATCTAGTGCTGCTGAAATCTTCAGTCATCAAATAGTTTAAACACTAGAGCAGGGGTTCTTGACAGACGGGACTTTGCTCTGATATGGTTTGGCTGTGTCCCCACGCAAATCTCATCTTGAATTGTAGCTTCCACAATTTCCACATGTTCTGGGAGGTAATTGAATCACAGGGAGGACGTTTCCCATGCTCTTCTCATGATAATGAATAAGTCTCATGAGACATAATGGGTTTTGTAAAGGGAAATCCTTTTCACTTAGTTCCCATTCTCTCTTGCTGCTGCCATGTAAGAAGTACTTTTCACCTTCCGCCATGATTGTGAGGCCTCCCCAGCCACATGGAACTGTGAGTTTATTAAACCTATTTTTCTCCCCAGTCTCAGGTATGTCTTTATTGGTAGTGTGAAAATGAACTTATACAGTAAATTGGTACCAGTGGACTGGGGCATTGCTGAAAAGATACCCAAAAATGTGAAAGCAACTTTGGAACTGGCTAACAAGCAGAGGTTGAAACAGTTTGGAGGGCTCAGAAGAAGACAGGAAATGTGGGAATATTTGGGACCCCCTAGTGGAGACTTTTTAAATGGCTTTGAGCAAAATGCTGATAGTGATATGGGCAATGCAATCTAGGCTGAGGTGGTCTCAGATGGAGAGGAGGAACTTGTTGGGAACTGGAGAAAAGGTGACTCTTGTTACATTTTAGCAAAGATACTGGCAGCATTTTGCCCCTGACCTAGAGATTTGTGGAACTTTGATCTTGAGAGAGATAATTTAGGGTACTTGGCAGAAGAAATTTCTAAACAGCAAAGCATTCAAGAGGTGACTTAGGTGCTGTTAAAGGTGTTCAGTTTTAAAAGGGAAACAGCATAAAAGTTTGACAAATTTGCAGCCTGACAATGTGATAGAAAATAAAATCCCATTGTCTAAGGAGAAATTCAAGCTGGCTGCAGAAATTTGTATAATTAATGAGGAGCTGAATGTTAATCACCAAGACAATGGGGGAAATGTCTCCAGGGCATGTCAGAGACCTTTGTGGTAGCTCCTCCCACCACAGGCCCAGAGGCATAGGAGGAAAAAATGGTTTCATGGGCCGGGACCAGAGTCTCTCTGCTGTGTGCAGTCTAAGGACTGTGTTCCAGCCACTCCAGCCATAACTAAAAGGGGCCAAGGTACAGCTCAGGCCATGGCTTCAGAAGGTGCAAGTTCCAAGCCTTGGCAGCTTCCATGTGGTGTTGAGCCTGCAGGTGCACAGGAGTCAAGAGTTGAGGTTTGGGAACCTCTGCCTAGTTTTCAGAAGATATTATAGAAACATCTGAATGCCCAGGCAGAAGTTTGCTGCAGCAGTGGGACCCTCATGGAGAACCTCTGCCAGGGCAGGGCAGAAGAGAAATGTGGGGTGGGCACCCCCACAGAGTCCCCACTGGGGTGCTGCCTAGTGAGGCTGTGAGAAGACAGCCACCGTCCTCCAGACCCCAGAATGGTAGATCCACTGACAGCTTGCACAATGCACCTGGAAAAGCCACAGACACTCAACACCAGTCCACGAGAGCAGCTAGGAGGGAGGCAGTATCCTCCAAAGCTACAGGTGCAGAGCTGCCTGACACCACAGGAACCCATCTCTTTCATCAGCATGACCTGGATGTGAGACATGGAGTCAAAAGACATCATTTTGGAGCTTTAAAATTTGACTGCCCTGCTGGGGCCTGTAGCCCCTTTGTTTTGGCCGATTTCTCCCATTTGCAACAGCCTTGCATGGGGCCTGTAACCCCTTTGTTTTGGCCGATTTCTCCCATTTGCAACAGCTGTATTAACCCAATACCTATACCTGCGTTGTATCTAGAAAGTAATTAACTTGCTTTTGATTTTATGGGCTCATAGGCAGAGGGGACTTGCCTTGTCTCATATGAAACATTGGACTGTAAGCTTTTGAATTAATGCTGAAATGGGTTAACAATTTGGGGTTCTATTGGGAAGTCATGATTGGTTTTGAAATGTGAGGACACAAGATTTGGGAGGGGCCAGGGACAGAATGATATGGTTTGGCTCTGTCCCCACCCAAATCTCATCTTGAATTGTAGTTCCCGCTATTCCAACATGTTGTGGGATGGACCCAGTGTGGGGTAACTGAATCACGGGGGCAGATATCTCCTGTGCTGCTCTTGTGACAGTGAGTAAGTCTTACAAGATACGATGGTTTTATAGGGGGAGACCCCTTTCAGTCAGTTCTCATTCTCTCCTGCTGCTGCCATGTAAGAAGTGCCTGTTCCCTTCTGCCATGATTGTGAAGCCTCCCAAGCCACATAGAACTGGGAGTCCGTTAAACCCCTTTTTCTTCCCAGTCTCAGGTATATCTTAATCAGCAGCATGAAAACAGAGCAATACAACCCCCAAGGGACACTTGTCAATCTCTAGAGACATTTATGGTTGTGGCATCCTGGAGGGATTCTACTGGCATCCAGCAGAGGGAGTCCTAGAATGCTGTTAAGCATCTTATAATATTTCAGAGCCCTCCACACCAAAGATTCACCCAGTCCAAAAGCCAATAGTCTCAAGACTGGTAAATAATGGTCTAAAGGGACTTTTAATTTTCAAATTGGCTAGATAGCTAAGTAATAGATATTTTCCTCCAAAACTCTTAAGGAAAATGATTAGCAAATTCCAAGGACTACTGCCACTAAATTGTTGAGTACAATAAAGAATTGTCTGGAAGAATCAGATGATAGAATACTTAGCATCCACTGTGGCTACACAGTGCCAAGAAAGCAAAGACAGAGTTAAAGACTCATGCTACATCTTAACTTACTCCATTTTGAATACGTGACTTATCTGACACAGCAAGGTTCAAATGCATCTGAAAAATACACTGTTAAATGCATGAATTATCAATAAGTTAGCACTCTAAACAAACACACTGATGGTCTGTTGGCTAACATGATATGGTTCTAATGTGATGTAGGTAAGAGAATTTGGAGGTAGGAGATAGAATCTAGGAGTGTAGTCATGGCTCCATCTCTTGCCGACTGAGTGACTCTAGCTAGGTCATATAGCTTACCTGGACTTCAGATTCTGCATCTGATAAACGTGAATGCTTATGTATGTCTGTTTTATCTACCTCACTGGTCACTGACAGAATTCTTTTTTTAAGTACACTTTCTCTTTATTTGACTATTGATATATTCTCATATCTTTTTTATACTCCTCATATATGGTTTTGGAAATAACAATGTATCTGGAAGACAAAGGAAAAGTAGATTCCTCAAGGGAGGAGGCTACACACCCCCATGTAGAGACATGATTGGGCTCCGATATTAACTAATCTCTTTCCTCTTCATATGTCTCATTAGAGTGTGAAAATACATTTTTGAAAGTACCATAGATAAGCCACAGACTTGTTGAAAATATTTTCAAAATGCATATCTGATTAAAACATGTGTATCCAAAATATACAAAGAACTCTTAAAATTCAACAATAAGAAAATCAACCCAGTTAAATAATGTAAAAAAACCTGAACAGACCCCTCACCAAAGAAGGTAAACAGATGCCAAATAAGGATATGAAAAAATGCTCAATATTGTTTGTCAACAGAGAATTGCAACTTAAAATAACAACAAAGTACCACTACATAACTATTACAGTGGGTAATATTTGAACTGGAACAATTTATGCAACAAAATGAATAGAATAATATATAACTTTTACTCAAAGTACCAAATAAATATCCATGAGTCCATACCGATATTAATAGATGATTGAATAAATATTTAAATGGGGGATACAAGACAAATTATGCCTAAGAATTCTCAATAATTTGTCTGGATACTCCACCCTCCGGGAGGTGGAGCATAACTTCTCACTCATTAAGTGTGGGCTGCACAAAGTGGCCTCCTTCTAACGAGTGCACCACGGAGACAGAACACCTGACAACCACCACCTTAGCCAGGCGGACAGGGTCACCAGCAATAGTGATTAATCATGCTGACAATATGTACCCTTCAGACAATGGGATGACGATGGCACTTTACCTCTGTGGTTCTCCTCCCAAAAGCCATACCCGCACTCTAATCACGAGAATAGCAACATAAAGATTTCAGTATGGGGCATCCTACTGTGCGCCTGATCAGTCCTCTTCCAAACCTGCAAGGTCACACGAAGCAGAAAATGTCCCAGCAACAGCCTCCGCCAGAGGAGCCTCAGGAGACTCCACGGCTAAATGTTTCTTGGGATCCTGAATGAGATCCCAGAACAGAAAAGCACACTCAGTGAAAACCACGTAAATCTAAGTAAAATATAGGCTTTAAGTAATAAAAATATATCAATAATAATAATAATGAATAATGAATAATAATGAATAATAATAAATGCACTAATATAATATATATACATAAGATGTTAATCATAAACACAGTCGGGGGTGGATGTGAACTCTGTCTACTCCAAGTTCACAACGTTTCTGTAGATATGCAAATCTCCTAAAATAAAGTTTATTTTAAAAACAATATTGTTGTAATGATTGATGTAAAACATTGTGAGAGAGAGAAGTTGTGGTTTAAACGGTTATTGCACTTTGTGAACATTTGGTTTTTCTAACAGAAGATGGGAACGGAAGACAAACCTTTAGATTTGCTCAGTAGTTTACCCTGGGGCAGCCGGTACCACCCCTCGGTCATTAGGATTTAGGGCAGCTAAGAGAAAAGTGTCAGCGTTTAACTACGTGTCAGAGCACAACAAGCTTCACACAGTGCATGTGGAGGGTGTTGGAAAATGTTTCCTGCCACACAGGGAGCCCGATATATCTCTCTAATAAAGGGCAAATGGAAAAGGACCTCCATCGCTGTCACTGAGTGTGGGCCACCAAGGCTGTCAGCTGTGAATGGAGACCATTCATCTCTCCAGGACGCTGCAGCCCTAGTGAAGTGAATGTGCTCATATGAAGACTCATACAAGTACAAAATGATTAGACTTCTTGGGGATGAGGCTGGCTAGGGCCACTGGCTGGAAAATGAGGTGTGTTTTCCCACCATCCTTCCCTCTTTCTTTACTCCATTCATATTAGCCTCAGACTTTCTGAAAAAAATAAAAATAAAAAAATAAAATGAGTTCTTCATGTACAGCCAAGAGCAGTTTGGTTTTGTATCCAGGATGCCTGTAAAGATAATACATTTCTCCCCCAAGTTTCAGCCCAGAATGTATCTTCTCAAACCATAGCAAATTCCACCTCAGCTAAACAGAAGCTTTTCCCAACGAGGAAATCACCAGACATGCTGTTTCCAGCCTGACTTACTTTGAATGCTCAGTGCACTTTAAACTGAACTCCCATGAAGAGAAAAGGGGTATGCAGCAGTCATTACATAGCAAATCTTGAAAACGCCAAGATCATTGAACTAGAAAACTTCAAGGCTGGGCACAGTGGCTCATGCCTGTAATCCTAGTACTCGGCCAACGTGGGTGAATCCCGTAAGCTCAGGAGTTCAAGATCAGCCTGTGCAACATAGTGAGATCCCATCTCTATAAAAGAATCAAAAATTAGCTGGGTGTGGTGGCGTGCACCTGTAGTCCCAGCTACAAAAGAAGCTGAGGTCGGAAGATGGCTTGAGCCTAGCAGGTGGAGGTTGCAGTGAGCCGAGATTGCACCACTGCACACCAACCTGGGCAACAGAGCCAGGCCTGCCTCAAAATCATTAATAAATAAATACATAAATAAATAAATGAATGAATAATTCTATTCTTTTCCCCATCCCCATAGATAGCTACATTAATACAAATGACATATTATAACCCCATATAAATATCCTAATTAAAACAAACAAATGACTAAAACAGGTGGCAGTGTTAATTGCCGATCTCTCTGTGGTCCACATTTGGTTTCATTACTTTCGAACATCACTACCTACCCCTCGATTTGCAATGCTAGTAAAAGGATTTTCACAACTGTGCACTTTAAGCTTCTTGGGGATGGCATCGTAGGAAGAGAGGAGGCCATGGGAAAATAAACTCTGAATGCAGGGAGCATACTGAGGTAGTCAGCATGTTCTGCTGCTTGATCCTGACATCGGGCTATTGAAATTGAAGACGGAAAACCCATATTGAGTCACTTGGCTCTCTCCCTTGAGGGCAGTAGATTACGCTGGACAGTATTTTATTTAGCACTCTGTCCAGTTCCATTTTAACTTGCTCTTCCTTGGAGGCCTATTAACTCAAACCCAGCAAGGATTTTATTACAAAAGGAAGGCATTCTACTCATTGGTCATTTCTTCCACAAAACACACCTTCTCCTGCTGAGACATTAGAAAACAAAATTTGCCAAACAACATGAAAACAGTGCTGCATTGTAGAAAGAGTGTGGAGCAATAAGCGGACTGTTGCAAAGCGGCTCCAGATGCTCGCTCTGACTTGCCTGAACCAGAAGCTCGCTGAGAATCCTCAACTCTGGGTCCCTGGAAATAGGGACCATGTGACTTTCAGCGGCAGGTAGCACTAATATCCTCATAGCCCCTTTTCCCCACAACATCTCCAAGGTCCCAGGATGCCCAGGTTCTGGGCAGTTCACGTTCCCAGGCAATTCTCATAAACAGCTACACCCACATGCAGACTGCTTGGTACTGAGGTAATCTCATTCAACATCGACAAGTTTGCTTTCAGGCTTGCCCTCTGTAAAAGTCAGAGTGGCCCCAGTGGAATGCAAGTCCATGCTACTGGTCAGAAAATATCTTGGTCCTCGTGTTTCCTCTGTGGCAAAGATGAGAGGATGAGGGACCCTGGGCTTTTCTCCTCCCTGGCTTTGTAAGCTTCTGCCTTCCCAAAAAGGCTGATGCCCTCACTCATGCCATTCTCCAACCTGGTGCATGAAAGACAGTGTCCCAGATGGCACCTTCCTTCGACAACAAAGAACGAGGACTTCTAGAGCCAAAAGCTGGGTTAAATATGTGCTCTGATGCTCATTCGTTACGGGAACCCGCCCTTGGGTTCCTCGTCTATCAACTAGAAACAATACCCGTGCCACAGGCAGGAGCTGGGGTAAGGTGCTGTGGGTACAGAGTGAGGGTCAGCACAGTAAAGAAACACAGTCAGGGGTAGCTACTACTGCTGGTGTAATTATGAACAGCAGGAGGATGAACAGACACCCCTGGAAACTTAGGAACATTATTTTTAAATCACATGTAGTGGAGAAAGTACACAGTTTGGTTTATTATAAAGAAACAAAATGTTTAAATCCGTGGAGTAGAAGATAACAATAAAGCACTGCTTGTTGGTTATGAAAATCAGGACGAAAATCACCAAGTTCAGTGCTCATCTTGATCTAGGACCATTCATGGCCCAACCCCTCTACTGCGCAGAGGATGAAATCCAGGTGTGCACGATGCTCACCAAGGACCAGCTCCCAAATCAGCCAGAACCAAGAATCAGCCCCAAATCATTCAGAACTTTCCCCAGGACCATCCCCCAAATCATTCAGAACTTCTCCCAGGACCAGCTCCCAAATCACCAGAACATCCCCCAGGACCAGCTCCCAAATCACCAGAACTTCCCCCAGGACCAGCCCCCAAATCACCAGAACTTCCCCCAGGACCAGCCCCCAAATCACCAGAACTTCCCCCAGGACCAGCCCCCAAATCACCAGAACTTCCCCCAGGACCAGCCCCCAAATCATTCAGAACTTCTCCCAGGGTAGGGGATCTTTTGATCTCATGCAGTCCCTTCACAGTCCTCAGCATTTTACCCAGAAAAGCATCAGTCACCCCTAAAGGCTAAGTTTTAAACACTATGAAACCAGAAAATGTCACATACACGATCGTGTGCGTGTGAAGGTGGGGAAGTGAGTGAGTGTGAACGCGCATGAGTGTGAGCATTCAAGAAGGCGTGAGTGTGCGAGAGAATCCCACCGACAAAACAGGCAACGAGGACCTGGCCTCTTTCTAACTGCGACGGCCTCAGTGGGGCTCAGAGGTTTCCCGCTGCATTCCTTAACCTCCCAGCGCGGCACACAGGCCTCTGTGAAGCCACAAGCAAAGAAAAGAAATAGAGGATCATGAGTTTAAACTGTTCAGAATAAACTGGTATTGGGTGTTAAGGGCTTAAATTCCACTACCGTGTTTGCGGTGTCTTAAGTTGAATTAAAACAAAATCCAACAACACAATGTTACAAGATGTTGCTGCCTAGAAACATAACGGAAAGCTGGATTAGAAGGTCATAAATTAAGGACTGGGCACATTGTAACTAATTAAATATATACAAAAGAAAAGCAGATTTGGTAATATCATTTCAGGCAATGTAGTATTTAAAGTCTCTTATTAAGTTAAAAGAGCATTGTATTATGTTAAATTGGTAAGCTAATAATAAAGATACGGCATGAATAAACTTTAATATACCAAATAAAGAAGCCCCAATATATATACATATATATATAACAAAAAACAGGCAGACATTTGGCTGGAGCTGATAAATTTTTAACTCACCATTATCAACATACAGCAGATACCATATTCAAAAATAAAACAAAATAAGAACTGAAAAAAATAAGTAATAAAATTGATGAGGTAGAACTAATAGAATATGCCAGTCTTTTTATCTTAAAAGTAGAAATCTCATCATCTTTCATACCTTTCGTCCATATACAATCACCAACTGTGAAAACAAAATTATCAGCCTATTTCCAGAAATTGTTAAGACAAAAAGCTGATAAAAATATTTACCCAAACGAAGCATTAGAATACCAAATGATAGGGATGTGAACGATGACTTAACTGTTTCTTGCACGTTTTGCTAGGCCCTGTAATTCGGATAGTTTGTGTTTTAACTTTTACAACCTTCTGGTCTGCAATAATAATTTTATAGTTTGCTGTGGAACTGCACCAAATCCATAAAATCTGCAAAAGTCCTCAAAATTCCACATATGTGCGTTGTCATTGGCCCCAATAATTGTGCTCCGAGTTTTGCACTAAATTCTTCCACAAATTAGAAATGAAAACACCATGTGCTACAGAGAAATGAATGAAAAGCACCTTCCAGGAGACGGCTGAGCTAACACTCAGCACCTTCCGAAATTCTGCACTTAAGTCTTTTGTAAACAGCCCTGCCTTTCAGTTCCTCAGTCAACACATTAAATACACATTCTTTTCAGAAATTATTGTCTATATAGCTTATGAATCTAAAACCAGAACATTTCACGGGGAGAGTGGGGATCTTTTCCATGTTTGCTGTGAATGACAAAACCATACAGCTCGATGGGACCACAGATGCACAAATCTAGGTGGACAGCAGGGATGGCAGCCGCCCTCA
The DNA here is from genome assembly GCF_008728515.1 of Papio anubis. Taxonomy (NCBI): domain Eukaryota; kingdom Metazoa; phylum Chordata; class Mammalia; order Primates; family Cercopithecidae; genus Papio; species Papio anubis. The sequence goes on along the minus strand of NC_044978.1, from coordinate 184,388 downwards.
GTGTGTGGCTGTTAACTTTTCCCGGAAAGCAAACTCAGGGGTTAACAGCTGTTTATGTTTCCTCTGTTTCTCTCTCTTCTTTTGTTGCTGACATTTGAAATATATATCTCACCACTGCTGACACCACCCCCCTCACCCCACCGATAAGAGTCAGTTCATTGCACAGACCAAGAGAGAGACATCTTGTCACCGGTTTCTTCTCTATCCAGATGTGATTTTTGCAGAGTAGCAGAGCACAGGAAGCTGGCTTCCCCATAAAGGCTACTCTGCAGACTATTAACTTCCAGCACACGTGAGGGATAGCATACGGTATGAGAGTGCGCGTTCCAATGAGACAAATCAAAGACACCCGTGGTTCATAGGCTTCTCTAGGAGCAAAGTATTGCCCTCTAGGACACAAAGGAGTTGATTTAAGAAACCCTTCAGAAAACTGGTATTGCTTTTATTTTCACTAAAAAATATATATCAAAGTAAATACAAAAATCAGTTCTCCTGATTGGTGTGTGAACCTGCATGAAGTCAAGCCTGCACTCTGTGGCCACCACAAATTCAAGACAAGCAGGGCAACAACAAACTTCACCCTCCCACTCCCAGGTTTCTGTCAAATCAAGCCCCAAAGGTTAGGGACAGAGAGCAAAATATCCTAGATTCCTTTAACTCATTTTTTGTTTGTTTGTTTTTGAGACGGAGTCTCCCTCTGTCGCCCAGGCTGGAGTGCAGCGACATGATCTCGGCTCACTGCAAGCTCCACCTCCCGGGTTCAAGTGATTCTCCTGCCTCAGCCTCCCACAAAAAGCTAGGTTTACAGGCACACACCATCTCATCTGGTTGCCTTTTTTTTTTTTTTTGTATTGGTTATTTATTTATTTATTTACTTTTGAGATGGAGTCTCGCTCTGTCGCCCAGGCTGGAGTGGAGTGACTGGATCTCAGCTCACTGCAAGCTCCGCCTCCCGGGTTCACGCCATTCTCCTGCCTCAGCCTCCGAGTAGCTGGGACTACAGGTGCCCGCCACGACACCCGGCTAGTTTGTTATATTTTTAGTAGAGACGGGGTTTCACCGTGTTAACCAGGATGGTCTCCATCTCCTGCCTTGTGATCCGCCCGCCTTGGCCTCCCAAAGGGCTGAGATTACAGGCGAGAGCCACTGTGTCCAGCCCCTTTAACTCATTTTGAAATGATTCCTGCATAACATATTCACGTAAATATTTTCATAACCTAAGAACTTTCCATTTATCTAGTTTCCTTAATTAACTTGCGAGAAAAATTCTTATCAGTGGATTTGTTTTAATGTTCAAGATATATAAACCGATGTGCAGCTAGATACAAAATAACAATTTATGCTTCTTAGAAACCGATCTCCGCTCAGAGTCCTGGAAAGCAAGTCTCAATGGAAAGCCAAGTGGGCCGCAGACAGCGGACACAGTTCCTCAGCCTGGTCAGTTGCTCCTGAGATGGTGGGTGAGTCAGAACGTGTGTCTCTATTTGTCAAGTGGTGGTAAAGCCAGGCATTATCTAAGGTGCCTCACAGAGTTAATATTCTTTGCTTTGAACTTGCCGCCAAATAGTTCATAGGATAGTGTTTATGCTCAGCCAATGAGTAGAAATGTAGCCCAAAGACCCACAACATGGGGCAGAGACCAGGGCAGGGGACCAGGGCGGGGGACCAGGGCAGGGGACCAGGGCGGGGACCAGGGCGGGGGACCAGGGTGGGGACCAGGGCGGGAACCAGGGCAGGGGAGCAGGGCAGGGGACTAGGACAGGGGAGCAGGGCAGGGACCAGGGCAGGGGACCAGGTCAGGGACAAGGGCAGGAACCAGGGAGGGGACAAGGGCAGGGGACCAGGGCAGGGGAGCAGGGCAGGGAACCAGGGCAGGGACTAGGGCAGGGAACCTGCTCTCCCTTGCTGATGGTCTTCACCGTCCTCCCCTCCTTCCTCCCACATGTCGGGATCAGTGAGGGACTGGAGGCACATTTCAGAAAATGTATTCAGGATCTCCTTCTCCTCTCCTTCAGAAAACAAAAAGCTTGATGTTGCCTTGTATTGCTTCTGGTATTTGAATACTTATGTTGTGATGACGAGGCACCATGCGCAGAAGCAGAACCCACTACATCCAATGTCATGCTGCTGCGCTGACCTCCAAGTCACTCACCTTGGACATAGGCTGTTAACTTGACAAGGCGATTTATTCGCCAGTGAACACATCTTCCATATCGCAGATCAGTGAGTGGAGCGTGCTGCAAAAGGTGCGGTGGCCTCAGACCCCCGAGATATCCTAGAGACGTGAAGGCTGGGCTCACCTGGCCTGTTGTGGCTGTGGTGAAGGTAAGGGAGGCAGGGAGGCTGCACCTGCCCCTGGCACAACCTGCTACATCACAAGCACCCAGAGCTGCTGCTGGCATTGTCTTGCTTTGCTCTGAATCTTAGTTCTTAAGCTTAGCCCCAGAGCACCAGGAAAGTTGCAGCCTGTGAGAAAAAGGCAAGATGTAAATTCTATTTCAGGAATTTGACCTTAAAGACAATTATGCTTATTTGTGTAGCCCAAGAGAGGAGCGCATTGAACACAAGTCAGGTCTCAGGGCTCATGTGGCCTCAGATAGTAATTCTTACCTCACTGCTGTTTCAGGCAGCCAGTTCTTACATTTTCATCCATTAGTAGGAAGAGTGTCTCATCTTTTATATAAAAGGTTGGGTTGCAACACACAGTCAGCCAGGCCTTTCCCCAAGAGCTGTGAGATGGTGCTCTAGGGGCACTGAGCCTCGGTGACCTGCCTGGGAGCCTCGTGCCCTTCAGTCCTGAAAAATCACCAGCTCTGCAAATCCCAACCCAAACAGGAAACTCTGCCCCAAAGCAGCGCAGACGTAACTCCTGATACATACGCGCAACCTATCTCCACATTATTATCATTATTTAATTTTTTGTAATAAAGCCTTGTTTTGACTTACAGCTCCCAGAGGCATCCTTTCAAGTTAATATAATTCTAGCTTTATTGCAGTTCAGATGAACATACTTTTTTAAAGCTAAAATAATATAAGTTGCATCACGTACTAACCCCATTCTTAGGGCTGACATGAGTACTCAGGTTTCCGTTTTGTGCTACAACTTCATACATCCCTAGTCCATGCAAACACTTCAAACCACCATTTTCTAGAGATAAATGCACCACTCTCTGGCGATGAGGTTCCGCATGATTTCTCTCTTATTCTTTATGCTTTTCTGTACTTTCCCAGTTTTCTAAAACATTAAGAAAATTTGTTGTTAAAATTGTAAAAACCTTTTGAAAGAACATGCATGTAAAAAGAAAATTATAAATGAGATATCTGTAATTACGTGGAACATTGCGACACGGAAGATGGTAGGCCCAGCTGGCCCTGTGTGTCTATGCTGTACGTTCGAATCACTCACAAGGCACCCAGCACATGGTAAGTGCTCTGAGGCCTCTCAGGCAGCAGCCAAGTAAGAACGTTTAATTCACTAATTACGGTAGGAAAAGCTGAATTACAGAACAAGTGATGATCTGCCTGAGATGCTCATGTAACAACCTGGAACATTCCTGGGGAAAGCTGGGCCTGACTCCCACCATTCTGCTCTCTCCACACGCGGCTCCAAGACCTTCTGCAGACCGTTAGAGAGCGCGGAAGTGCGGAGTGTGAAGCCACACTGAAAATGCCTTAGCCTTCCCAACAGTTTTGCTTGTTTTTGCTTCTAAATAAACTGAAGACTGACTTCAACATAATCATGCAACCAATTGAAAGACTTTTAAAAAGTTGTTTACAAAAAGAGTTGTTACTTTTGTTCCTCGAGACACCAAACATGAGCCTAACTAACATTTTCATTGAATTGGTGATTGGCTTGACTTGTTTCCAAATTGACTTTACTTGTCCTTTGGAATCACATAGACACAACCTTAATCTAAAAGTCATTAGCAGCTAAATATAAGAGTATTGACTAAGCTGCACAGAAAACCAAAAACTTGACATCCTGATGGAAAAGCTGCAATCAATTTTATAAGAAGAGCTAACATTTAAGGAGCACTTACTATATACCAGGTGGTTTTCTTTTTCTTTTTTTTTTTTTTTTTGAGATGGCGTCTCACCCTGTCTCCCGGGCTGGAATGAGTGGCGCGATCTCGGCTCACTGCAAGCTCCGCCTCCCGGGTTCACGCCATTCTCCTGCCTCAGCCTCCCAAGTAGCTGGGACTACAGGTGCCCACCACCACCACGCCCGGCTAATATTTTGCATTTTTAGTAGAGATGGGGTTTCACCGTGTTAGCCAGGATGGTCTCGATCTCCTGACCTCGTGATCCACCCGCCTTGGCCTCCCAAAGTGCTGGGATTACAGGCGTGAGCCACTGCACCCGGCCACCAGGTGGTTTTCTAAGCACCATACCGGTATTAACTTAATTCCTGTAATGACCCTAAGAAGAAGGCTATATTATTATCCTAATTTTAAAAAGGAATAAACTGAGATACCGAGCCATTGAATAACAGTGAGTAAGTAAAGAAGCAAAGGATTGATCAGAGGTAATCTCAGCCTGGATCCTCTTACCCACTGAGCTAGGACTGCATTCTCACCCGCAGATGGTGGTGTGGTCAGGGCTACATAGTGGAGCGATCCAGACCCTGGGCCTGGTGTTACGCACACTCAGGTTTTCATGCTCAGTTTGCCACTTACTAGCTGAGTATACTTAGGCAAAGTACTTTATTAAGTAAATCTCTTTGCCTCAGTTTTCTTAGTCTAGTCCCTAACTTACATGATTGTCATGAGACTTAAATTAGAGAATGTTTGCAAGTTGGTTAGCTAGTGTCTTAACACAATAAGGCTCCTGTAAATGGTACTTACTAGGATTATATCAACTTTCTAACATGAATTTTGTCCTCCACAAATAGTAGGATGCATTTAGAATGTTTGCAGTCAAAGGAGAAATTTACAAGGAGGAAGGCAGACTGCCTTATTTCCGAACTGAACAGGACTCAGAAGCCAAAGTTTAGCTGTGTTTAGAGAGTTTTGCAGATCTCAAGCAAGTAGCACTTTCATCTAGTTATTCTTTCATTCAAGATCATGGGAAACACCCATTTTGGAGTGCTTTAAAACTCTTTTACGCCAAGAAAATGCAGATACACAAACAACACACTATGTGTAATCCTTGCCTCAAGAGATCTGTGAACAAAATGAAGCAACAAAGAGCTGGCATGGAGTGCTGTGCTGGCCCCGTTCATTTCCACGTTCATCTCCACACTGTTCTTGGAGCTGGGAGTGGAAAGGAGCAGGTAATTTCTTCCATGGGAACAGCCAAAGCATATTATTCTGGTGAAAGTACTTAAATACACAGAATAGAGACAGAACATGAAAAAGAGCAAAGTGCTTTAAGGAAAAAAGTTCTCTCCTAGGAGAAAAGAATCATCTAGTTTTGTTTTATACCGTAGAACAGAGATTAATGCTGACATCTAGATGTCTAGCACGGATCCCAATATGTAACGGGTAAGAAAGTCAGTTAACATTTCCTAGATGACTGATGGAAAAACACCTAAAAACTTTCTACCCAACAACCAAAACCATCTTCCAGGAAAGACACCTATTTGACTTGATTCATTCCGGAACATATGGACCATCCAACTGTAGCCACAAAGAAGGAGTCTGTTTATGGAAAACTATTGCTAATATTTTCAAACCATTTGCTACATTACTATATTTTAAAAGCTTAAAATTTCACAGAGAAAAATAATTTTGCCTTTTGGAATTACTACATTTTGGAATTACAAAATTTTGCCGAAAAATTCTTAAGGCAGCTGAGTCTGCAGGGTTGAAAGACCAGCGGAGATGATGGTTACAAAGTATGCCAGATGGCTTTTGTCCCATAACACACCATCCTAAACTTGGTGGTTGTGATGGTCAATTTTGTGCCAACTTGGCTAAGCCATGAACCCAGATGTTAGGTCAAACACCCAGGGTAAATATTGCTGTGAAGGTATTTGTTAGATGAGATTAACATTGAAATCAGTAGATATTTTGTAAAGAGGGTTACCCTCCATAATGAATGGACTTCACCTAAACGGTTGAAGGCCTTAAGAGAAAGCAAGACCGAGATTCCTGAGGGAAAGGGAATCCCACCTCCAGACGGTCTCTGGGCTCCAGATTCAGCATCATCTCTCTTTCTGGCTCTCCTGCCAGTCCCCACAATCGTGTGGGCCAGTTCATTATAGTACATCCCTCCCTGTCATGTATCGTATCTTACTTCTTTCTCAGGAGAACCCCGACAACCGTAATGGCTTATACAACAACCTTTATTTCACTTACAATTTCTCGGCTGGCAATTTGAGCTGTCTTCATTGGGGTAGGTCTGATCTTCTGGGCCAGACTTAGCTGATCTGGACTGGGCTCATCCGCGCATCTGTAACTGTCATTTGTTAATCAAACATTTAAACAATTTCCAAAAATGTGAAACAATTTCCCTTTTCCCACCAATTTTTGGGGGTTTTGGACTATATAACTATTTTTCATAAAATATGTTATTAATATTAAAATATGTTGGTCTTAATATTATTTTTAAATGAGTTCATAAGTATTTTTTTACACTTCCCATTTTGATGTTTAATAAAGTAAATGTAGATAGATATGACCCATGTGAACAAAAGCTCTTAAGCGTCCTTAATAATTTGAGCTGTGTAAAGGGGTCCTAAGAATGAAAAATTTGTGAATCACTGCTCAATACATGTCCCTGTCATCTGGAAGCAGCTAGTGTGGGGTCCGGCCTAAATCTCCACGGCGCGAGGAAAGCCACAGCCATCCGGACCTCCTTTAGCAGTGATCAGTGCCATCCATTACCTAAAACGTATTGAGGGTTTGCTATGTGCCAGAAGGGCGAGGTTTGCTGTGTAGGCAGGAGCCAGGTCACAGGAAGATTTTCAAACTTCACTAGGGTTTCGGCTTCACTTAGAAAGGAAAAAAAAAAGTGACTGAAGTATTTTAACGAAGAGAATGATGTGGCTCGATTTATATTTTAGGAAGATTATTATGAGGCTGTGTCTTTGACGGAGTGAAGCCAATAAGACTGCAGCCAAGAAGATCATTTGAAGCTTTTAGCTGAAACCCAGGTGAGAAGAGGGTAAGGCCTCCTAAATTAAGGCAGGAACAGAAGGAAAAGGAAGAAGAGCTTCCAGGAGCGATGAATGAGACAGATCTATACCACTGGGTGACTACATGGGCACAAAATGAACGGCATTTCCTTTCTCCAAAGGCTATTTTCCTCGAATTATTGGCATTATCTGAAAGATATAAACAGGTATTTTTCAAAGGAAGATATATTAATAATCAATAAACATATTAAAATGTGTTCAGAAATCACTAGAATAAAAAAATGCAAATGTAAGCATTTTTTACAAAAGTAATAAATTGTCTTTAACCAAATGGCAATTTTTTTTCTTTAGCAACATGTTTTCAAGGATAGGAAAAGTGACATGCAAGCATGTTTGACAGGAAACTGAATCAGTACAACCGTTCTGAAAGGCACTTTAGAAGAATGTTTCAGGACTCTTCTAGGAACCGATCTTAAGGGAACACTGTTCATGTCATTTACCACGTTCTTACATGCTATCTAACGGGCCTCTCCATGTTTACTGTAAGTCTCACCTACTAGAATATAAATACTGCAAGAACAAAGATGGAATCCCAAGCACATAGAAGACAGTACAACACATTGTAAGTGCTTCCTAACCCCTTCTTAAATAGATAAAAGATGTCCACCAGGATTTACTTACCAGAGTGGTCACTATAGCATTGCTTACAATGGCTAAACTGGATAAATCGAAACGTTCATCAACGGGAAACTGGTTAACAAAATAACGATGCCACCGCCATATGACGCAAAATCACATAACCATTAGAAAGCAAGTCATTAAGGATGTTTAAGGCTATGAGAAAACATTCCCAATGTGTTAATAGGGTAGATAATAATTTAAAAGTGCATATAGAGTAACATATTAACTGTATTCAGAATCACGAATAACACCAAAATGTTAACCATGATTACCCTCTGCCTACTGTGTTTATAGTCATTTTTATTTTCCTTTCTATGCTTTCCATATTTTCTACAACCAGGAAAATAAAATTTTGAACCATCCCCATATGCCACAAACCTCTCTGAGTATATTTTATTACACAGAATAGTGTAATAATAATGTTTACAATAATAACATACAGTTATTTTTAAAATATTGCATTGTATTCAATATCCTCCATTTATAAAGAAGGAAAATCTGTGTGGTGGAAACATGGGTTTGATTAGTCTCTATTTTTCTGTGTTCTTGTTTCTAAATTCAGGAAGTGGGCAGTGAACTTTTTAATGCTTTCCATCCTAGCAAGTTAAAATTTTAAAATGTTGAAGTTCTCTAAAGGTAACCTTCAATTACTCATAAAAGTCATGTTTATGAAATACCTCGGTCTCCAGTATTGCTGGTTAAATGAAACATTATTGCACATATTACAGAGGAAAAGGTATTTATTTGACCTTTGGCAGTTTCAACACTGCAATTTAATATTGTATTTCACATACCATTCCAGCTGATCATATATTTTTAAAAAGTCGCAGAATTTTGAAAAATCTATCCTGTATTAGTATCCATTTGTTGCATCAATTAGCATCAATGCATTATATGCAATACCTAAAAGTTTTATAAATATTTTAATAGTCTTACAACAGGGTTCCAAAATACAGCATGAGAGAAAGAGGCTGGGGAGTGTTCATGGCTGGCTCAGGCTTGCATAAGGGAGCAGGACCACACCGACACAGCCAATGAAAGAAACCGCAGTGCCAAAACCACAGGGCAGGCTCAGAACGGTTTGACTGCATGCTGAACTGTGTGCTTCCTCATCAACACACTCTGCTGACTAGCTTTTTGTTAACTTCGTGAGAAGTGATGACATTTAATCCTACCACTTAGAGAAAGAGAAACCATTTCTACCCATTGATCTTTAAGTCGTCATGAAGGAAAGTGAACTTCAGGGCTTCCTTCTTGCCTTCATCATGGCTCTCATCACACAGATGCACCTGTGTGAGATGTCTTGAGCCGCAGAGCCCAAGACATGCTCAGAATTCATGCTCAGCATTCAGCCAGAAGCTGATATTATAAATGGCAGTAAACCCCAGTCGTTTGATACAGTTGTTAAATTCAGATTTTGACCATCTGGTTCTTTTATTTTACCAGTCTGCGTGTGCTTAACATATTATTCTACTATTAAATTGAAGGAATACCAGGCTCACAATAAATAATCCAAATAAATGTTGCCATAATGTGTATATTTGGCTCTGTCTGCTGAGCATAGTACTTTGGCCCCGCTGACGCATCATCCAGGCATGTTTTTTTAATGCATTTTCTTCCCGTTTTCCCAGGCATCATGTTGTTCACTAGCTCAAGGTGCATACCTTATTTTTTTGGTAAGCTAATTACAGAGAACCAGTCCTAACTCCTATTTCTGTATGTATGATGACCTACATAGGCAGATTGAAAATAAGGGAAGATATGGAATACCATGTTTTTAAAGCTTTCAAAAATGCATTGATGATCTGGCAAGAAAGTAAGAAATATTAAGAATTATGAATCTAAGTCAAGCCAGAAACCTGAAAGGTAAGCAGAGCACTAAAACCTACTTGTCATCATTGGGCATGTGCGAACCTAAGGAATTTCAGCAACAACTTTTGTGGTCTGATGGGTGGGTGGGGAGAAACAAAGACAAAAGCTCTGGCCAACCCATTATCCCACCAAGCTCTTCAAAAAGTGGGAAGCCTGAGGTTGAAGCAAAGATTAGTCATCGCTTTCTTTCTTTTTAAAAAAAGTTTACAGTCAGGGTCACCCTGTTGCCCAGGCTGGAGTGCAGTGGTGCGATCACATCTCATTGCAGCCTCAAACTCCTGGGATCAAGCGATCCTCCTGCCTCAGCCTCCTGAGTAGCTGGGACTACAGGCGCCCACCACGCCTGCCTATTTTTGTGTTTAGACGAGGGTCCTCAAACTCCTGGCCTCAAGCAATTCTTCGATCTTAGCCCCCTGAATAGCTGGCATTACAGGCATGAGCCACCAGGCCCAGCCATCGGGGGGTGGGGGAAGTACCTACATTTGCTATTTAGGACATTACAGAGGCCAAATGAAAGGAGACATCTCAGCTTTGCCCCCAGGAAGCTAGGGCAGAGGCTTGGCCAACCAGAGCTCTAGCCAGCTCTAGGATCTTGGCCAATCACAGCTCTGGCCAGCTCTAGGATCTTGGCCAGTCAGAGCTCTGGCCAGCTCTAGGATCTTGAGAGAGCGATGCCAAGCTCTGAGGAAAGCAGCGACTGCGTCAAGTCCATGCAGCAGTGGAGATAAAGCACAGCAGGATCAGGGCAGTGATTGTCTACTAGCAGCAGTGCTGACCATGCGTTCTCAGCTGCCTAATTTCACTTAGTCTCCACACGTTTTTGAGTATGGATCTCCAGATGCATGATTCTTCCAAATATACTTCTAATAAATATTGCTGCTTCTGAATTTCCTACTTAAATTAATCAGACTTTATTTCTTTTGTTTGCAACTGAGCGCCTCGCTGATATAATCTTCCCCCAAACTCAGAAATCTTCCATAATCAAGCCAAAGAATTCCATTGGGGAGACGTCACCCAGGGAAGCTTCAATCTAAATAAAAGATAATAATCTGGAAGAAAGCTTTCTCAGTTACAGCTGTTATGCAACGGGGACCTATCCAGGGTCCTGACCTTCCTTATAACTCATGGTCTCGAAAGCCTTGTGCTCCTCCACCTCCTGTCACGTATCTTTTTAAACCCTCACCCACACGACTGTGACTCATGACCACTGCAATTACCCGTCTTAAACCTTCGTGGTCCACTCATACCCTGAGTAACTCACACCAGGAAGAATTATCATGCTAATTTTTCAAATCATAAAACCTAAATCAGTTTAGTGGATTGACAGTTCACAATGAAGAAAGCATCCTAGGAGCTCACAATTAACTTTGTGAAACTGGTAATTTGCTGCACTTTTTTGTCATAGTAGTATCTTCATTCTTTTTAAAAATAAATACGTATTACGCACCTACAGTGACCCCAGCACGTTGCTAGGTGCTCTAATTGGCCGGAAGAAGTGGTCCTTGCATCAGGCGGTCCTATAGTAGAACAAAGATCTTAATTTGAGATCTAATTTACCCAGTTAATATGTGTGAATTCAGATAACCCTCTTAATGCTTTAAGGCTCAGCTTCCTCATCTATAAATTGGGGTTCTACTCATCTTCCCTGTCTAAGGGTTGCTGTAAAGATCAAATAATGATCGTTGTCAGTAAAATCATAAAATGTTCTTCCAGGCACTTGGAAGGAAGAAACTTAAGATTACTCTTGAATAACTAGATTGTGAAATCAAGACATAAAGAATCAGAACCAAGCTAGGTAATGTCTCCTTCAGAAAACAGAATGAATTACACACAGATCAGCAAAAATGAACAATAATCTCACTAATCACATTAAAAGACCTAATAATTGGATGTGCCAAAAGTAAAATGGATTGTCAAAAAGTAAAAATAAAAAAGTCAGAAATGCAAACATTGGGAAGAATTCTAGAGAACTTCAGCTGAATGGCTTCAAAAGAATGGTTATCTTAGTATAAAGCCATCTGCATTAGAGATGAAAACTTAGTGGTTTTTAGCCTTATCTTTGCAAAGCAATCACCTAGAAATTTTTAGACCTTTAAAGCAGTTCTGTCTACAGGGTGATGGCCAATGTGAGCATTGTGGTTCACACTGGAAAATCTGTAATTTAAAATTAGTCTTGTAAGCTCAGCTTCTTTGAGCCCAAGACTGAGAATGATTTTTTAACAAAATCAGATTTCTGAGCCTACGAGATTGAGAGGAAGACTTATGAAAGGAAGCCAACACTCTAACATTTCAGGGTTAACTAATTCCTTATGTGGCAACTCTTTTCTTTTGCATACTGCACCTAAACTTGACTTTTTTTTTTTTTTTTTTGAGATGGGGTCTCACTCTGTTATCCAGGCTGGAGAGCAGTGGGGTGGGGCAATCACAGTTCACTGCAGCCTTGATCTCCCAGGCTCAAGTGATCAGCCCATCTCAGCCTCCTGAGTAGCTTGGACAGTACCTGAGCTTGACTTTATTTAGAGTAGATAATATTTGGATAAAAGGAGAACATGATAAGGGCAAAGTGATGTCATTGGTAAGCAAATGGAGACAAGAATCAGCTCAATGTGTACAAGCTTCAAAGAACAGACAAGGCTTGGCTTTTGTAAAGGAGTCAAAATGCTGGAACTAGAAAGTCAGGGTGAGATCAAGTTCTGGAGGACCCTAAACAGCAAGAGAAGGTGCCTAAAGTTAATTCAGTGGGTAACAAAAGTAACTGAAAGTTTTAAGCAAAGAATGTCATAATGTAATGCATCTGGAGAGATTACTAATCTGGCATTGATGTGCAGGAGATGAGAATAACTCAAGGGCAAAAGGCCAGTGAAGATATTACTGGAAAAAATCCAGCTGCAAACTTACTTAGGATTTGACTGCGTGTGTTTGTTATTTCTGACCAGTGTCCCATTTTTCCTATGGGAAGAATGCATTTCTTTATGTCGACACTGCTTCTTCTCACTCTCCAACTGCATCTCCAACCCCATAACTGGCTTCTGCTCATTGGTCAAAGATTAGACTTACGATCTCCACCAATGCCACCAAAGTCCTCCAGTGAGATTTTTCCATTGATTCCTATCTAAAAGTGAAGCCAGTCACCTTCTAGTCATACTTGAATGGTGCAGCTTAATTGTATGGAAAACTTTTTCCAATACTATTGCAAAATGCAAGTCGCCCACTTCAGGAGCTGTTGTTGCTCCTCTAGCTGCTTTGTTCTGCACATCATCCTACAATTTCCTTCTCTGCTCCTCATCCCAATCCAAGGACTCCCAATTATTTCCAATTCTCAACCAGCAGGTCACAACTTGCAACTGTTTATCCACGCTCATTTGAGACATTTTAGTTCAAAACATTCTTTTCAATTTATTTTTTTTTTCAGATGGAGTCTTGCCCTATCACCCAGGCTGGAGTTCAATGGCACGATCTCGGCTCACTGCAACCTCCGCCTCCTGGGTTCAAGTGATTCTCCTGCCTCAGCCTCCTGAGTAGCTGGGACTACAGCCTCCCACCACCATGCCCAGCTAATTTTTGTATTTTTGGTAGAGACAGGGTTTCACCGTGTTGGCCAGGTTGGTCTCAAACTCCTGAGCTTGTGATCTACCTGCCTCAGCCTCCCGAAGTGCTGGAATTACAAGCATGAGCCACCATGCCTGGCCTGTTTTTCAATTTTAATTAAGTCTGATACAAATTAATATTTTATTCTAAAATTTCATCAGTGGCAAAATAGTCTAATTACTATACCAAAGGAAAGTGATGAATTAGAATAAGCTTGTTATTAATGCCCTCAAATTCCTTCCTTTTAATTTTCATATTTCTTACTTATTCCCTGCCGCACCTGCAGTCACAGCCATCTGCCTTAATATTTACTTTATGTAATAATAGAAAGCTGTTTCAGCTACTGGGGAGGCGGAGGCCAGGAGATCGCTCGAGCCCAGGAGTTTGAGACTGCAGTGAGCTACAAACACACCACTGCATTCCGACCTGGGCGACAGAGCAAGACTCTGTCTCTAAAAAGAATAATAAATAAATAAATAAATAAATAAATGTGAGAAAGTTGTTTTAGAAAACTTTTCTCTCCAACTACATTTGGAGAAGTATGTGCATAGAGGTATTCCCAGGACTTCAGTATTCTCAATGCCAGCATTCTTCCCAGGCAATTCCTGAGTGCGTGACAAGTTATAATGAGGAAGGAATCTATTCACCACCTAGATTAGTGGCCCCCAAATACTTGGATCTCAGGACCCCACTAGGCTCAGAAAGTATCCTGGACTTCAGAAAGTTTTGTTGATTTGATTTATATTTATACTTATTAATATTTATCATAAAAAACTACAAACTAACAATTTAAAAATACTTAGTGATTTATTTTAAAATAGTAATAATAAACCTATTATTAATAGGTTTATTAAATATTAATAATAAACCTAATAATAAAAAAATTAAATAATATTTTTATTTAAAATCTTTTTTTTTTTTTCAGACGGAGTTTTGCTCTTGTTGCCCAGGCTGGAGTGCAATGGCCCAATCTCGGCTCACGGCAACCTCCGCCTCCCGGGTTCAGGCGATTCTCCTGCCTCAGCCTCCCAAGTAGCTGGGATTACAGGCACATGCCACCACGCCTGGCTAATTTTTGTATTTTTAGTAGTAGCCAGTCTCCAAATGTGATCTGCAGAATGAGATCACATTTGGAGACTAGTTAACCTACAATATGTGTAGACAACACAATCCCAAATTCTAAAGTAGATACAACTTTCTCATTTATTTCTATTCATTTCTTTTGCTCTTAAAACGCCTAGTGCCTGGGTCTTCGTTCTCCCTTCCAGTTGCACAGAACCCTTTCCCCACTGTGACACCAGTGCGGGGCTGACCTGTCCATAGTGCCACTTGTTCTCAGTGTGCTAATTTCTGTAAGTCAAAATAGATCCATTTTCTGATGGTCCCGAGGATCCAAATAAGTAACATGCTAGTTTAATGAACTTTGCTGTTAATTGGTGATAAGCATTTAATGGCTCGTCCATTCTTCATACGGTATTTAAGCAAATCTTCAGAGTCTTCACCCAGATAAATTACTTATATGTAAACGTACCCAGTGAGAGGACTTTCATGTTACTTTCCTCAGATGACATCACCTCTTCTCTCTTCGCCGAGTCCTGACCCTATGCATGGGTGTGCAATGAATATCGTCATGTATAATACACATAAGACATTTGAATAAATGCTTAGATTATTTTGGATTCCTTAGTAAATGCCACTTTTGATAATGAAAAGTAGACAGAACCTAGACCAAAAAAAAAAAAAAAAAAGATACTGGCAGAAAAACCAAACAGCAACAATGCTAAAAACTCAGATGTACTGACATCTGAGTAACAATGATAGCCTCAGTTCCTTAAAACCTCAATACAGGCTTAACTTTTTTTTTTTTTTTTTGAGACAGAGTTTTGCTTTGTTGTCCATGCTGGGGTGCAGTGGTGCGATCTTGGCTCACTGCAACCTCCGCCTCCGGAGTTCAAGCAATTCTCGTGCCTCAGTCTCCTGAGCAGCTGGGATTACAGGCACTCACCACCACACCCAGCTGATTTTTTGTATTTTAGTAGAGACGGGGTTTCACCATCTTGCCCAAGCTGGTCTCGAACTCCTGAGCTCAGGCAATCCGCCTGTCTTGACCTCCCAGAGTGTTAGGATTACAGGCATAAGCCACCATGCCCGGCCAACTGTTTTTAACAATCGAAAATTGATAGCATTTTTTGGCTGGGCACAGTGGCTCACACCTGCAATCACAGCACTTTGGGAGGCTGAGGCGGGCAGATCCCTTGAGCTCAGGAGTTCAAGACCAGCCTGGACAACACAGGGAGCCCCCATCTCAAAAAATAAAATTAAAGCATTTAAAAAATTGTTTACCATATAAGAGCTCTTAAAATTATAAGCAGATTCTGGGTATTGGTTGTGAGAACATACAATTTTAGCATCTCGTCCATCCAAAAAGAGCAGAAAACGGATCTGGGCTGACTTCACTGAGTCGCTTGAAACTCACAGAAAGATGACATGGAGCTACTGAGTTACGGTGTTAATGAGCATCACTTTCCACAGTGCCTCTAGACAATGAGGCCGGATTCTCGGGGTGCAGGATGGGGAACTGATGCCTCCAGTTGTCCTGTGTTTCCCGAGGATACAATGCTTAAGAACTGCCACAAACTGCGCCTCACAGACTGGAGTAGCTAAGAAAACCTCAGAAGATGTTATATCACTTTTTTTTTTTGAAAAGACACAAACCAATCTATTTAGAAAAATATTTCTATTATATGGGAACCAAAATATTTTTTTTTCTAAAGCACCAAATGTACAGCATCCGCTCAAGGGGAACAAAAGGTCTCCCAAACTCTCCAGCCCCACACTGGGGCTCGGCTGTCCTGTAATTTGATCCATTTATAACTTCAGGCTCTTTCCACAAGTTGTCCTCTAATTCTATAAAATCCAGTCGTACAGCCAGAGGAAAACTCAGAACAGGCACACACATTTTTGTACTTTGGTTACTGAAAGAGATTTTGTCTTGTTAATCTTGAAGGATTGGCAGAGCAATTTTACCGCATTTTCTGAAAAAAATCCATACAGATGTAAGGTCGCATTCTGTATTTAATTGAAGTAACCTTTTGTACAATCCAGTTTTAATGAAGTGCAGTGAAGTCAAACTCCGTGGGGGCCATTAATCTGAAACACTCCATTTAAGAACTACAAGGGGAGTTTTTAATAAACAGTGTGAACTAATGCCCATGTGGAAAGGTAATTGAGAGGGAGCTGGTGTCTGGGCCAGACTGTTATTAAACCCTTATCACAGGTAAAGCTGAAACCCCAATGGCAAGCCGTCCTGTGATTTATCGTGCCCTTCTCATCCTAACTTTAAAGGAAAGGCTACATTTAATAATGAAAAAATCCTGTGACTAAGCTATAAAATAACTGAGCAATTACTTAGAATAATTTATACAGTGCAATACATTGACCTTGCTTTAAGCATAAAATCTACAAAATAACTTCGGTCATAAAACTGTGAACTACTAAAAGTACTAAAGGTTTTAACAATTTTTATTGGGTGGTGCCTGGGGGGACCATAAATACGTGTTACACTCTAATCACAGGGCTTAAGAAAATTCATAATTTTTTATCTTAAAATGGCTTTCTGAGAAAATTTTTCTCAATTTGGCCAATTGCAAATCACAAAGCCTAATGCCATCACCTTAAAAGGATTACATGTAATGTCTACAATATTATTTCCCCATGTGTGAGTTCTGCCTCACTCTCTCTTTTGACTCCCAGCCATGGCTGACGAAGGAAAAATGGCAGTAACTTTTCTGTGTTACCTATTTAAATATTTACTCTTTTGAAAAAAGAAGGCAGTGGGCTCTGTTGCAACGGAAAGGATTGATACTATCTTCCAGCCCACTGAGACAAGGATGCATCTATTTCTGGATAAGTAAATAACATTCCTCCCCTCAGCAATGCACAGTCAATGTTTCCACTCTCCACGGTGGCTTTCAACAACAAAGTTCAGCCTTTACTCCAAACTGGCATCGAAGCAGGACATAACCAAGCACAACACATGACTCTCACTGCCTTCAAGTTTTCGGTCACTGCAGCTGAAGAAACACATTTTCTCTGAATGCTTTGAATCATGAAATTATTCCCACAAATTGTCTTCCAATTGACTTCAATTCCATCAAATCTAGTAGATTTCTGCAAGATTGGAATATCAGCACGTTGACACCCTGTGGAAACAAATTTTTCAAGGCAGCAACTTTTGACACAAAACTCTTTACTCCTAAGGTTTATCTTGCTTCACCCCTGATAAAGTGAGCCAGTTTCGCTCCCAAAGGAAAACAAAGCCACAAGATGTTGTCCCTGGGTCAGCTAAACAAAGATACCTGAGGGAAACCTCACAGACAAAAATACTGCCTGAATATTCTGCCTTCATTACTCTTAGAGCTACAGGCATCAGAAAGTTACTGCATGGAAGCAAAAAGGTTTCATGGTATAATGCAGTAAGCCATGATTAAATCTCTCAAATATATCATCTGAAGAGTCACTGAAAGACTGGGGCATAGGATGGGATGTAGGAGATGACTTGGGAGTTCCAGTCCCGGTGATGCCCTTCAGAAAATGAGCCCCAGGGACCTCAGGGAGGTGTGGCTTCCATTCAGGTTATCTGAGATAGGGACTGGCTGGAGTTGCGTGTGGTCACAGAAATGGAGGATGGTTTACTGCAAAAAGGAAAAGAGAGTGTCATTGCTCAGAACGTGGCCCTGTTGTTGGGTCTCCAGAAGGCAGAATGAGCTTCAGAGGAACAACACAGCCATGAATAAAAGCCTGATTTTTCACCAGCCCACAGACCAGCAAATCTCCAGCTGAAGCCCAATTCATCCAGGAAAAGCAGCCTTTCTGAGGGCAGATGTAGCTGTCTTCTTCTAGGAATGGGGAATTGCCTTAGGAAAGAGACTAACATTTCCACATTTAACTTCACACACCCTCACAAAACTCTGCTAACACATCATAAAAGTAGTTTCTTTAGGTCCTAGACCTGTAAGGATAGGGAGAAAGATAAAAGAAATCATAGCTAGAAAGCAGAAAAGCAGCTGGTAACTGACATGGTGGATCAAAGAAAGATGACTCCTCACTCAACCAGTAGTAAGGAAAGTCAATGGCCAATTGGATTAGAGCCATGAGATTCCCAGAGGTTCAGTAGGGAACCCCGAGGCTCTGGAAGTAGGGTGAAGGTGAAGGACTGTTTGGTAGCCACTTTAAAAACAGATAGACTTCCAGATCCACACTCTAGCAAGAAAATGGAAGGCTAGTCTTCTGAGAAGATAAATGTAAATTTTCATTTACATTTCATCAGAGATGGTTATGTTGAAAAGGGAAGATGAAGTGAAACTTTGGATCCTGGAGGCTAAGGCTCCTCCTCCAACCCCAGTAATCTTCTTCCCCTTAGTTCCCAGATCATTGCTAGACCTTCACCCTCTGCAGAAGATTGTAAGGTATTCTCTGAGGACTCTGTTCCACCCAAGAGAAGAGACAAAAGTCACTAGCATCAAGGAGTCCCCAGTACAACCAGTATAACCAGTATAACCATCAAGAATTCCCTAGTACAATGGCTCAACCAGATCATCCTACATCAGAGCCAAAACAGCAACCCACAAATGTGCTCAGGGCGTCCAATCAGCTTCTTCATCTTCTACTGTTAAATATGACCAGAGATACAAGGAAATCTAACCATCTGAAAAAAAAAAAAATCACTGACCTGAAGGAAAGAAAAAATAAACACAAAAGCATGCTAAACACATTTTGGAGGATACTATAGAAAAACTATTCAAAGAGAGTAAGTACAATGTTCCCCTCAAAATATTATTACTATGCTCAAAAAGTAAGAGAAAATGTGCAATCATGAAACAAGAACAAGATGTTATTAAAAGTGAACATTCAGAGGACTAAAGCAAGCTCTTGGAAATTTAAAATATGATAGCAAAATGTTGCCTAGTCCCAAGAAACTACAGAAAGTTAGAAAATAAAACTGAATAAACTTCACAGAACGTAGGGCAAACTGTCTAAATTATATAAAATAAAGAACAAAAGGCCATCAGTGCAGGATGATCATTGTCTGGTAGGAGTTCCAAAAACAGCAAAATGAGAAAATTCCTGCAAGACCAATGTGGGTTGATTGCTACCTTCAAATATATTTTTGTCTGCAGATACCAGTAGCTGCTTCCTTCCCATGACCCCAAACCTAGGTATGGAAAAAGACTTTTGCTTGTACTAGCCCCAAGGTTCTTCAGCCTCCCACATCTTTGTAAACCATCCCTTTATTAAATGCTTCTTGAAGTTCCTGACTAGAACTTGCTCTCTGAATCCGGATGGATAGAGTCCCATGCATTCTGTACCAGCAAGCTCCTGGAGGAGGTGTGTCCCCAAAACAGGGAGGTATTCAAAATCAGAGGAAGGCTCAAGCAAGGAAACGGAGGAGAAACACAGTGAAAAGGGAATCCCCACAACGATGGTAGAGGAAGAGCCCGGGAACATACCGCTGAGCGTAGGGCACGAAAGCAAGGACCCTGCACCGAATCAGGCCCAAAGGTTCTGGAAAAGGTTTCCTCAAGAAGATAGAAGTCTCAGAACACCTAATGTCTGGGAACTTTGAGAAAGGAGATTTGGACAACTAGCAGGGAGTTTGCAGTTAAATTAGTAATCAAAACAGAAAAGACAAAAAAGTCATACAGGAAAAGAAAAACAACCGTAATTTGCCACAGGCTCAGCACTGAGTGGCAGTTACAGAAGTCAGGATAAATGAAAACGATGAATACTGATCTAGCCGAAAGTGCAACCAATGGGGAGGACGCTTGTGGTGGAAGAAGAAGGAAAGAAAGGAAAGCCCCAGCTTCCATAAATCATGCCTGAAATTAAAAATTTGAATAGTAGCAATAAAAGTATGCTATTTTAAAATATAGAGGCAAAAACCAAAAAAAAGACAGTAAAGTTTAAAGCTATTATATTTTCTCTGGAAAAGAGGTAATAGGAGGAGGGGATGGCGGATGATTATTTTGCACAATAGACCCTATGGAATTATTTAATCCTTCACACTATACAATGCAACTTAAAAAAAAAGAAGAAGAATTAAAACTAAATGGAGGTAACAAGAAAAAGAGTAAGGAAGAGTAGGAAGGGAGAGAAGGAGGAAGATAGGGAGGGAGACTTACTTGAGAAATTATTAAACTGGCTCAAAGAAAAATGGTCAGGCACAGAGAGCAGAAATGTGGAGCCACCTCAGCCTAGCTTCCAGAGCCCACCTCACTGCTCCCTGGCCCTCTCTCCTGCTGGCCACATGCACCAAAACCTGCTGTTCAACTGAATGTGCTCATTGCCACGGTCTCCAGCAATCTCTCCTGCCCTCAGCTAAGCCTGGTCCTGGCAACTCCCCACCCCACCCCACTGTGTCCGACTACAATTCTTGGGCACTAAATCCTCCCTGTCACCTGAACACACTTATCTGTTCTCCAACAAGGAGCACACAGCACCTGAAACTTTGTGGAGCTTCTCCCTGAATTTCATATCACAGTTCTCCACCTTCAGCCTTCCCTCCTCCAGAACCCGTGGCTGGTTTTTTAACGCTATGGGAGTGTCTATTTTATGCAAGTTACTTCCACTGAGCTTAGATTTTGCATATTCAGAAGCAGACGTTTAAAAATGAAAATAAATAAATATAACTTCTAAAAATATATGTGCTAATTGCTTAGCTTGTACAATTGAACTACTGAACTTTCCACTGACATGCACTGTGGAGAAAGAACTATCCTCTCAGCATTGAGCATCAGCTTATCCAAGCTGGCAAGGAACCCACACAGCTGTGCCCACTTTGTTCTGTTATACAAGATCCCCACAACAGGAGTTACCTTTCACATTTCATCCAGTATTTTCATCCTCAACTGGGTTTGGAATCACAGATATCAGTTCATTTGACCTTCTGGCTCAATCTCTTTTTCTACCTCTGAAGATCTAAGTTGATATTGAATCAAATATCTTATTAAAATATGCAGACAAAACTATGAGCACAACTGAAATAATTCCTCATTTGCCACGTTGAGTTCACTGGTGCATCTAACACAGACAGTCTACATTAGACAGGATGTCAGGTGTGGTATCTGCAGAACAATTGGATCTTAATCTCCCCTTTGTTAGACTGTCTGACTGCATCACATCCAGGTCCCATCACATAGTTAACCGGGCTCACCAATACCATGACTGATAGTCACATCTCCCTCCTGTAGTCAACCTGAGAAAAATATATTAAGTGGGATGCAGGAAAATCCCTAGACACACCTTACAAGGACTAAGAGTCCTCATAGCACGAGCTGATAAATGAGGAAGCCTAGGAAAGTACTAGCAAGTGTGGAATCCAATGAGACTGTACAACTAAGAAGTGTGCTTTACCCACCTCAGAAAATCAGAAAAGATTGCCTCTTCCTTTAGCCTTCCACAGACTTAAAATAATCATCTGTGAAACTGTAATGTCAAGGTTATGTTGTAAAAAGCAGAAATTACTGCCTACCCTGCAGAAAGGAGTGTGATACAGAAGACTGGGTGCTAATGACACTGAAAGGAGGAGTGAGCTTTGGGCTGAGCCTCCAGGAAGGACCCCCAGCAACTCTGCAGAGCCATCCAGAGGGATGGCCCAGTCCGGAAGGCAGGAATCTGGAGACGACTGCCTTCTCTCCCCACCCAAGCTGGTGGCCAGACACTGCACAGGGCTACCGAAAGACCCTCGTCCCCACTGCTGAGCCTGCCAGCAGGGGGACACCTCCTTCTCTGCTCTGACTTCCAGTCCCTACATAAGAGAATCTAATTGGTGAGGCCAATGTACATCTGGAAGCTCAGGCAGAAGAGTATCTGGGAAACGTAGTTTTGGGCTCTGCAGCCGCTACAGTCCAGGAAGATGCAACCGAAGGAGGAAACAGGTGCCCAGCCTTCGTCTACCCCAGATGAGGTAATTAATCTAATGCACCTGATTTACCACCCAGGCCTCAAAGCTCGGCTTTCCCAGCAGCCTGTACCTGTAGTTCTATTTCAGGAAGACTTCCTCGCCTCTGTCAGCTGAGACACGGAGCTACACTCACAGCTGAAGGTGCAATAAATACAATAGCTGAATACCTACAATGGCTGAAACCACTGTGTGTGTGCTTTCACGCTATTGTGTGCGCAGTTTAAAGTTTCAGAAGCTGAGAAACAGAGAGGTAAAATAGTGAGCCCAAGGTCATAGTTCACAAGTAGTTGGAGAAATCTGGCTCCATAATTTCTGATCTTTCTCTCTAAACTATATAAATGAAAACCATATAAAAATTTACAGTCCAGACTCTCTAGCCTGAGAGATGTAGGAAACAGGCCTAGGGCTTTTATCAATGGCCCTGCGCCATCTAATTTCAATGATCTGATATCTCACTAAGCCCATATCTTAATCTCCTGCCTGGGGGGACCTAGATGGAAAGAGGATTCAGGGCTTGCTGCCACTGCCCTCTCTCCTTGTTCCCAGAAAGCATTAGACCGCAGAAGGTGGGATGCTAAAAGAGAGATCGAGGATCCGCATGTTCGCAAGAGGTGTGGGCCTCCCCACGGACAAGGATTAATGCACCATAAATAAAGACTTGGCCCCTCCCACAGGAACTTCAGTTGTGCCTTTTTCTATGCCTGGCCGTTTCAGAAGTCCCGTCTCAGAAATAGAGGGTGGAGGAAGACGTGAGCTGCCCACAGTAACAGCAGCAGGAGCTCCTGTTCCCGCAACGGAGCCTCGGACCTTGGCACCCAGAGCTTGACTCCAAGCTACACCAGGCTCGATCCCTACCCACCGCTCAGCAAAAACTCCAGTCCTGCAGACCTCCGTCCAGAAATCCCGCCTATCCGGGATCCCAACTAGATCCTGCCTTTGCCAGACCCCACCCTGACACCAGTGTGTTTCCCTCAGTCTGTGTTCAAACTGTTGCCCTCCCAAACCTGTCACCGCCCCTCAAGGACAGGATGTGGGTACACACGACAGAATTTCTCTCACCTCTCAGTTTTCAGTGTTCAATTCTTGCAGCTTCCATAACTGTGAAGATAGGCGTGCAGACCCTCGAGAGAGCAAAGAAATAAAGTTCCCATAAGAATTTGATCTTAAAGTGTTTCAGTTTTCCTCAAAAAATGTAATGTTAAAATTTCAGAGAAAAACTTTAAGACTTTTCAAAGGCTCATTGGACATCAAATAGTTCTTATATAACTGGCTACAGTATAAATTAATCAAAATTACATACCTTTAATGTCCCTTAAAATGCAGTATTTCATATGTTTAGGGGTCCATTGAACCTTCAGAATAAATCTGGGCAAGGAGAACTAAGAAAGGACAAATTAAGGGGAGATTTGGGGAAGAGTGAAGACGGCAATTTTGGGGAGAGCATAATACAGAGAGAGAACGGAACAACTCAATGGTGAGAAGAGGGAATGGAAGCAGAGAGCAAGGATGGTGGCAGGAGGCAGGCAGAAAGGGATGGACAAAAAAAGACATCCTTGCTCTTCACTGATCTCTAAATATACATACTTCATATTAATTTTACTTTTACATAATTTCTACATATTCATACATATACTTCACATACTCTTAATTACTTCTTTTATATTAATTTCATATATACATACACTTTTGCTATTACTTCACATATAGATTTCTATATTCATTATTTCATAATTTCATTTCCATATTAATTTCTCCTATTACTTCCTCCTTTGTATATACATTTCCTATACTTTTCTTTTACATCTTACATACTTTCTATATTACTTATATATTATATATATTTTCTCTTAATACATTTTATAGTTCTATAACATTTTATAGTGTCTCACATTTTATTATTCCATTAACGCACACCTGCCACACTCCCACACACTTCTTTGCTTACAAGATTCCCACAGTCCTACTACATCCTTTGAACCTCTACACACACACTCCCACATCTCCTACACCTCTACACACATTAAACTCCCTATAGTCTTCCATACTACACATTACACTCCTCCTACATTGTGACTCCTATACACGTGACCTCACATTAAACATACATACTCTACTACACTCATTATTATGCTTACATGCACTTACTCCACTGCACATTACACATTCCCACACACTCCCACATACACACACTCACGCATACACATTCACGTGACACTGGCTTACACACACGCACAATCACACACACATACTCGCACACACCTGCTCATGCATGCGCACACACACACGCACAGTCTCACTTTGCCTGTTTCCAAACTTACGCTTTCCAGCCAGTGGGTCCTCACCGTTAAGTTAATGTGGAAAAGCCTATTCTGTCATCCAGAGAACCCACAGCTCGGTGCCTGCTCTGTGGAGACAGCGGCCTCGGCCCGCTCTGTGGAGACAGCCGCCTCGGGCGCCTGCTCCCAGGGAGAGACAGCGGCCCTGGCAGCTTGTTCTAGGTAGACAGCGGCCTCAAGGCCTCAGTTCTGTGGGGACAGCGGCCCCGCTCGGCTCTGGTGGCGGGACAGCGGCCCGCGCCCGCTCTGTGCGGGACAGGCGGCCCGGCGCCTGCCTCCCAGGGGACAGCGCCCGGCGCCCGTCCTGGGAACAGCCGCCCGGCGCTTGCTCTGTGGGAGACAGCCGCCCGGTGCCCGCTCTGTGGAGACAGCGGCCTCGGTGCCTGCCCTGTGGAGACAGCGCCTCGCCTGTTCTAGGCGGGACAGCTGCCTCAAGGCCCGTCCTGTGGGGACAGCGGCCCGGTGCCCGCCTGTGGAGACAGCCGCCCGCGCCCGCTCTGTGGAGACAGCGGCCTCGGCGCCTGCTCTCAGGCAGACAGCGGCTCCGCGCCTGTCCTGGTGTGGGGACAGCGGCCCCGGTGGCCTGCTCTGTGGAGACAGCGGCCTCCGCGCCCGGCCCCGTGGGGACAGCGGCCTCGGTGCCTGCTCTGTGGGAGACAGCGGCCTCGGGCGCCTGTTCCAGGAGACAGCGGCCCTCGGCCCCGCCCTGGGGACAGCGGCCTCGGTGCCTGCTCTGTGCAGACAGCGGCCTCGGCGCCCGTCCTGTGGAGACAGCGGCCTCGGCGCCTGCTCTGTGGGGGACAGCGGCCTCGGCGCCCGTCCTGTGGGGAACAGCGGCCTGGGCGCCTGCTCTGTGGAGACAGCGGCCTCGGCGCCTGCTCTGTGGGGGACAGCGGCCTCGGTGCCTGCTCTGTGGAGACAGTGGCCTGTGACTTTCAGCAAGTTGCTGACAATTTCATCACCTGATCTCTATGTAGTCAGGTGGTCGGTTTCCAGGCATGCAACTTCTGGGAGTCCGTGAACAAAGAGAAGACGATACTGAGGCAGAAAACGAGAACCAAAGTACAAGAAGTGAAGATTAAAGTTCATCTTGCTCATCCAAAATCCTGGCCTCGTGAGCACTTGAGGTGGAGTCCAAGGAGCTCCCCCACTAGGGTAAGAGGTAACGTTTCCGTTTCCATTAGGAACAGTAATGGAATGTTGGATCTGCCCCGGCAGATCATTCTGCAAATACCCGCTGCTCTCCTCCAAAGGAAGCCTCCCAAAAAAGGGGGAGGCGGGAGGCTGACGAGGTCCTGGGTGTCTTCCTTCCCCCCAAGTCTTCTGAATTGCTGTCACCAGTGCCCAGCGGCCTCTTTTTCTGGCCTTCCCTCCAGGTCCTGACTGTTGCTAGCAATCCCCTGCTATGATAGTGAAATCAGAAAAAACAGTGTCTGAGACGGGGGCGAGTCAATTTAGAGGCTTACTTTGCCAAGGCTGAGGATATGCCTGGGGAAAAGAGACACAAGTCACAGTTGGGTCTGTGACCAGCACTCTGTTTTCAAGGAGGATTTTGAGGTCTTCAGTATTTAAAGGGGAAGAGTAGGCAGGCGGCAAAGAAAGGAAAAAGAAGAGAGGGAAGGTGTAGTCACATTTTTTGAGGCTTTGATTAGCAGTCAGTGAACCCACATGTCACACATGAAAAGGAGGAGGCAGAGGAACAATCAGTGACGTACTCACTTCGCGTGAGTAAATCTGCACTTTACCTGAGGTAAAATAAACACGGAGTAGAGGAAGAAGCTAAATATGCAGTTGTTTCAGGTGGGCGAGGGACTGTGCCTCATCTCCTCCTGTCCCGTACCATGAAGATAAATTGTTAGTTTACTTCGCCAAGGTGAGGGAGGCCACCTGGGGAGACACGCGGCCTTCTTTAGCTGTTTAGGAACAAAAGGAGAGGTAGGGTTTTTTTTTGCATGACTCAGTTTTCCAAGTTCAACTTTTCTCTTCGGCATAGTGAGTCTAGGGTTCGTGAGATTTTATTTTCTTTCCGCAATAGAGGTCATCATAAGTGACCGTTGGTGATGATGAGGATGATACAATGATGGCGATGACAGCCCAAAACTGGAATAACTAGGAGAGAGAAGAGAAAAGGGGACAGAAAAGAGAAGGGAGAAAAGAAGGAGGAATAAGGAGGAGCAGGAAACAAGACGCTACGTCCCAGTAGCTGTGCTAGCTGCTTTGTTTCTTCTTCTTTCCCAAATATTTATGGCATGCCTGCCTTCCACTCAGCTTCTTAACAGTGGGGTTGAGGCCAACAGGACGCTCCCCACCCGGGAGTTTACAGAGTAGGAAGGATTCCAACACCTCCTGATGCAGCATGGCAGGTGCCGTGATAGAAATGCACAAGTTACACAGATACTCCCGGCCAGGGAGGGTGGTCAGGGACCTCGCCACATTTGTGTGCTACAACGATGAGTGGATCAGAGGGTAATGAGGTCATGGAGGCTGGATGACCATGAACAGATGATCATAAGAAACAAGGTGAGAAATGTTGGTGGCCTTGGCTGGGGCAGAAGAGGTGAGGAGATGGCGCTGCCTTGATGGAATTTCATGGCTAAAGTGGTGTGGAGGGCACAGCGGAGAAGGAAGTCAAGGACAAACTCCATGTGTGTGGATTGGCCTTCTGGGTGGATGGTGATTCCATTTACTAACTTTTAGGGCACACAAGAAGTGGTACAGGCTGAGGATGAGTTCAACTTTAGACAGATGAGTTTTAAATACACAGGTGTCAATTAATTGTCAATAACCAATGGATAAGTGAGCATATAAGGCTGCTGTTGTGAATGGAAAGAGATGCAATAGAAGAAACAAGGTATCTGTGCAGCACAGAGGGCTCAGGTATGGTCGGAGATCATAATAGTGGCTCCAGTCTTCACAATGGCCCACACTGTCTCTTCCGATTCTTTTTCACCCTGGTGGTATGTATCATTATCCTCGTTATTAGGAGAAAAGGCTCAGAAAGCTTAAGTAATGTGCTTCAACTCTCACAGCTTGTCTAGACCCAGAATTAAGCCTAAAGCCGAGGTTCCAGCCACCACACCGTGCTGTCTTCAGTCAAGAGTTAACTCATCTGTCCCCAGAGCAATTGTCCTGAAGATGTGAAGATAATGATGATGAAATGTGTACCTCTCCTTCAAGAAAATCAGAGTCTAGTGGAAAGGGAGCGACATATAAGTAGCCACTAAATTGTGATGTGCTAAAAATAAAATAGTGTCACTATAAATATGATACAAAATCCTCAACACTACAGAAAAGTGGAGTCAAGGGAACAGAGAGAAAACTGAGCTGGGATGGATTATTTGAATTGAACTTAAAGAATGAATGGGCCTCACATATAACCTGGATGACAATTTTTTTTCATATTTACAAATGAGGAGAAAAGACTAAACCAAAAACCCCTGCCAACCAAGACATGCCTTTCCGTAGAGTCCCCGACTGCTGGCTTCAAGCGCAGCCCCACTGGGAGCTCGCTCCGGGACTTAACCCCACGGTCACTGCTGCTTCGCTCCTTTCGGGTGACACCACGTGGATGGTCACAAGCCAGCTGACTCGGTGACGTCACACTGTCTGAGGCTTCCTGTGCACAACCCCCCCGGGTGAAGGTGCCTTCTCCAAACCTAGTGAGACCATTTGTACATCGAAGGGACGCTTCCCCTGAACATTGAACATCATCCTGTTAGAGTGACCATCTCTTGCTTCAAACTGAGGTTCCCCCATATTCCACATAGGTCTGTTCATTACTTGTTAATGGTTGTCATTTATTATCCCCTTGTTTATTACTGAAATTATAATTCATTAAGTAATAAAAATCTGCTTGGAACATGCTGACGGAATAAGCACTGCATTGTTTCTAAGGGTCTTTGCTGATTTTATTGTGCTCTTTTAGGAAACATTTTTTTCTCTTCTATTGAAAAAGAACCATCTCTATGAAACTACGTGGACCAATAAATTATTCATGTATAGCCATCATTTTAGGTTAAAAATTAGCTGATTTAGAAGCATTTGTATTGTCAAATTTTATTGCTTTCCAGTTCTGGTCATAGTTTCCGTCACCCCCTGCAACTCACACTGTGCATCACAGCCAAGGCCGTGGCCTGGAGCGCTCCCTTTGCACCAATCTCCTCCTCACGCAGCTCCCTGTTGCTGTCACGTCTCATCCACACTCCTCCTTGATTACCTTGATAGTAACACCCATCAGCTGCCTCAGACTCACTTCTGCTACTCTCCACATGAACTCCCTGCTCCAGTCAGCAGGATTTCTTAGCAAGCCACATCTTCTCTCCACCCGACACCTACAGGCAAGTGCCAGGCTGGTTTCCAGCTCTTGGCCTCTGCTCCTTTACTCAGCCAGTATTTATTACCTGCTACTATTGGCCAGGCCTGGTGAAGGATGTTCACATACATAAGACAGGCTCCCTGCTTCTCAATAGCTTATACCTCTAACAGGCAAGACAGGATATCCAGGTAAATAATTTCCAGAGTATGACAGGTGTTCCAACAGGCATAGGCAAGCTCCACTTCAGTGTCCAAGGAGAGAACTCTAGCCTGCGTGATACACCATCTTACACCTGCTTAGGACTTCCACGTGGGCTGGCATCATCTCTCCGTTACACTGCACACTTCCAGGGCAAGGACTCTGCCTCCAGTTTCTTTGTTTACCTCGCTATACCTAGCACGCTGGGAAATGACTAGGCATGTATATTTTATCTAAACTTGCAGTATAATACATGCATTTTATAAAGATTTGAGTTCAGTTTTCTCTCTGTCGTCTTTTTCTGGAGACAGGGTCTCGCTCTGTTGCCCAGGATACAGAGCAGTCCTGCAATCACGGCTCGCTGTGGCCTCCTCCTCCTGTGCTCAAGCCATCCTCCTGCCTCAGCTTCCCGTGTAGCTGGGACTCCAGGCAAGTGCCACCATGCCTGGAAAATTTGTAAAGTTTTGTCTAGAAATGGTTTCTCACCGTGTTTCCCAGGCTGGTCTCGAATATCTTGCCTCAAGCAATTCTTCCACCTCAGCCTCCCAAAATGTTGGGATTACAGGCGTGAGCCGCCGTACCCAGATAGAATAAAATAAATTTTTAATAAAAAATTTCAGCTTTTAATGGGAAAATATGAATTATATGTGTCTAATAAAAATAACCTTCAATTGATATGGTCCTAATTTTTTAAAAATGACTATGTGCTTCATTCATTCATGCTCTCAACAATTGTATACTGAAGACTCACTATCATGTAAGTGCTGGTATTTTCTCTACGAGAACAAAATGGCCGACTCTTAAGAGCTTCTGTTCTGAGAACTCTCCAAGAGAAACAGAACCTTGACCTCCGAGGGCTTCCTGATGTCCCAGAGCCACTGCATCACTAAGTTGGGGCCACCATGCACAGCAGGTTATTCTAAGCGTTTCCAAACTATGAATATATATTTTGTCCTTTGTATTTTTTCTCCATTTATTTAAAAAAACTTTGGTGTGCTCTGCAATGTGACTGCCCACAGGTCAGCTCCAGCACGGACCACAAGCAGCAGGGCGCACAGAGCACAAACTAAATGGGGCCCACCACACCCCGCTTTGATCACCCTGTATTTTTCATGACTTTTCCCAAAGAGATACAAGCATTAGTGGTTCTGAACTACTTATGCCCATAGCATTTTATTACAGTTTGCCCATATAAAGAGTTTTTGTGGCCCATATAAGGCAGCAACCTCTTTGATGAGTAACACGGAGCATTTCCATCCACCCAGACCCAGCACTGACCTAGAACACAAAGAGAATTCACCAAAGGCTTTCACCAGGATTCTCTGTTCTTCTGTCTTTCGAGAACTCATTTCTCTTAAAAGAAAGAAAATTATCAGTGGTTTCCACTTAAATCAAATGGCCAGACAGCTCCCAGGAAAAATCGAGAGAGAGGAGGATGATTGGAGAGGCGGGGAGAGAGGACATAAACCTCCTTCCTTCTTATCAAGTCCCAATACTCTGCTGCTCAAGAGAATTTGGAATCTCAGACGTACTTGATACAAAAATGACATAATTCATTTATTGACAGCCGGGTAAAATTGTATCCTAACACAATCACAGAGAGTGCTGTTGTTGCTTGAACAAAACAAAGCAACACAAAAGCATTTGGCCAATGAGGTTCACAAGACGCAAGAGACTGCAAGCCAGTGAGTGACAGGCTTACGTTCCAGCCTTGCACTGTGACGGCACGGGGTCAGATTTTCCGAGAAGTTTTGACAAAGAATTTCACTGCCCTCACAATACATTTTATGCCTCTCCTAAGAAATGCTTAATGTCTGCAATTATGTGTCAGCCACCCAAAAGCTTCAGAACGCTGTGCAACCACAGCATGCAAAAGCAAACAGGTCAGAAAAGAAAACTGGGACGTCCCTGCCCTCTGCTGGACACACAGGCGAAGGGCGATTCCTGCACTGACTCCTGGCCCTGTGAGGAGTTCAGCCTGCAGCTGGCAACACTTTCCTCAGTACAAGAGATCTTGAGTTCACAAGGCCTAATCTGGGCCATGGACCCTGCATGACTCTTGTGATGCTTAGATAAACTACCTGTCACCAAAGGATGAATCAAAGCAAGGAATGATGTTGAAATATTTTAATTGTTCTTTTTAAGTAGTTGCTATATATTTAAGAAAAAGCTTTTGTCAATGTGAAAAATGTCTATTGACATGTATTCATAACAGTAAACAATTACCACTGCGGTATGTGAAAAGAGATGGGGACACCAGCACGAACAGGAAAAGCTGTCCTGTCTCACAGGTCAGTGACGTTACAGTTCATTGAGGACACATGTCTGTCATTTGTAGATTTGTTTTGTTTTTGAAAACAACACCTTCTTTAAATGTTGTCTTGAAGTGCACATTGCCATGGGGTTGACTTAGTTTGAAAATCACTTTGTATTTGGCATCAGGCCTAGACAGTGACAGCAGCCTAGACACACAGAATGAAACCATGTGAAGGCAGTCTAAGTTCAAAAACAAACCAAAAAATTAGTGTGTCCCGTTTCCAGTCGTAATAACTTTACCTTAAAAACAAGCCGCTGACTCTCGGGAAGTCTGCTTCCCTCCAAATCCAGCTCATTTGGAAGGGAAGGAAACAACATTTACTGAGCCCCTCCCCTCTCTGCCCATGCACCAGCCCGTGCAGCCTCCCAACAACACCGTGGGGTGCCCAGGATTACCTATACGTTACAGGTGAGCTCACACTCAGTACGCACATGCAGAAGAGGCTACTAGCAGTCACACACGGCCCACCTTGTCTCAGGCTTGGAGACATAATCTCACCTGCACATCCCCGACAAGACCCTTCTGAGCTAGGTGGAAAAAGGTAAGTCAAGGAGAGAACACCCAGAGCCTTAGCCCTGAGGCTGCACTGACATATCCACCATCTGGGACAAACCCTAACGTTTCCATGCCTCAGCAGCTACATCTGTACAAGGGGACACCCAGTCTCACACTCGCCTCACTTCATGGTCATTGAGACGACTTGTTTTTACCAGTGGGTTCTTGGTACTGAGAAGTATTTAAATTAGTCTTTTCTAAAGTGGTTGCGTGGGCCAGGTACAGTGGCTCACACCTGTAACCCCAGCACTTTGGGAGGCTGAAGCGGGGAATCACCTGAGGTCAGGAGTTCGAGACCAGCCTAGCCAACAGGGTGAAACCCCATCTCTACTAAAAATGCAAAAATTAGCCAGGTGTGGTGGCTCAGACCTGTAATCCCAGCTACTCAGGGGGCTGAGGTGGGAGAATGACTTAAACCCGGAGGCGGAGGCTGCAGTGAGCTGAGATGGCGCCTCTGCACTCCAGCCTGGGTGACAGAGAGAGACTCCATCTCCAAAAATAATAATAGTAACAATAAAGTGGTTGTGTAGAACAGAGTGAAGAGCTCTGACTCTAGAAGTCCACAAGGCTGGGTGAGATCCAGGCACTGCCACTTGCCAGGTCCACCACCTGTGCCACTCCAAGCCCAAGTTCCCTGCCGTCACCCACAAGAGCAACAGGCCTCCTCCCGTGTTGTTCTGCGAATCCCAGTAGCCTGCCCCATGGCCAATGCTCAACAAATGCCCATTCATTTCTCTCTCCCCGGTTCCCTTCAAACGTAGTGAGTTCTTTATGTAACTGGAGAATTTAAATCCATCTGGGGAAAGAAACTAGATGATTCTCAGGGTCCTTCCAGTCCCGTACTTTTAAAACTATTGCTAGGCCAACTTTTTCTAAGTGCTTAGGAAATAGTGGAAAGTAAGAAAAGGCCATTTCTATGATCCTCACATGATTACAGAAGTCAGAAGTAGCTTAAAAGGTACCCAGTTCTGTTCTCCTACTTTACAAATAAATTTTGACCTAATGGACTCACCCAAGAAGAAACCAAGACTAGAATGTAGCCCAGTGGGGTCCAAAAGATGTAATAATGCTGCTTTAACCCACCCCTCACCAGAAACTTCTAGAGCACACACGGCTGCACCCTCTGAGCTATGTGGGGTAGGCAGGGTGAGCCTCACCTCAAATCCCAAAAGGCAGGATGGAAAGCAGGCAGCACGCCCGATTAGAGAGCTCCTGCAAACCAGCATCGTGAGAGGGACTTTTTCTTTAATCTGCGTAGAAATCAGCCTATAGTCTTAAACACATTTTTTTAAATACGCAGGATTTATCTTGTGTTGGGAATGTGAATAGATTAACAAAAGCTGCATTTGAGCACATTAATGTAAAACTAACTAACGAAATAAAATCAGAAGGTCTGAAGGAAAGGGAAAAACCTTGGAAGAGCTGGGAATGAGATGTTTAACCACAGATGTGCCCACCCCTTGGCTTCCTGTGCTCTGCACCCCCCACCTTTGGCGGACATTTGAGGCAGTGCTCATCCAGTCATAGCGTAGGCCTTCTGCCTCATTTCATTCCTTTCTGAATTCATTATAGTATTAAACAGCCCTGCCTGCGACCTCCAGTGTGGTGTGACCACAGCTTAGTCCTTGCCCACATCCAGCATCCTCAGCATCCCATCTCCTGGAATATATTACAAAGATACTTCACTCTCAACTTAGTTTGTCTTTCAGAAATGAATACAAACAGCACCTTCTCTGACGTAATTAGACTGGGCTGGAGCTTGGATCTGTCTCCCAGGTTTAACAACAGGTGACCTATCCCGTGTCACTTCTGTGGCTGCTCCCCAGCAGGGACCCCCACCTACCAGGTCTAACTTCACAGGTTTCCTAATTACTTCTTTGTGGTGTGTTTGTTTCCTTGGGTGATTAGTTTAGCAGAATCCCTGTCTGAAGAATGATTTTGGAAGTGCTGGCACTGATTTATTCACTTGCCAATGCCTCCACAGCAGCACCAGGCATTTGCATTCAAAAGCAGAAGTTATTACCATTTCGTCTTTGGTGTCATGCATGCACATACATATAATTATCAATGAAGATAAATAGCCTTTTTAAAAATCTCTGACAATATTTTTGTAGCACTTGTGTTCATGTGCTGTCTGAACAAATATTAATATAATACATCACTCTTTTTGGAGTATTGACTTGTCAATATAGCACTGCACAAATCGAGAATTTTAAATACTAACCAAATGTTAAGAAGAAATACTCTACCATAGAGAATCATATATAAATACAAATCTCAGCTTTCCTTTTATCTACCTGATTTAACATATATATTAGGTATATCTTCTCTTAAATTGTAAAACCAGAAGTCATTTCTATGGGAGAAGTTCATAAACACACAGGCAACCTTCCTGCATGACTTATAGCTTACTGGCATATGCATTTGTGTATTTATCTGCATTAGACAAAGATTCATTTTCAAGTCTCCATTAATCCTTAGAAGCAGAAAAATACAGATGTGCCAACCTGAGACTTTTATACAAAGAGACTCACGATGCCCTGTTAGTCTCAAAATCTATTCAAAAGACCACCTTAGAGAGGAGGCCCCTTTAATAAAGCAGTCACTCGGCCCTTTGGATGGGCTCCCAGGGAAGGCCTCTCAAGCATCACATTTCACAGCATAGCAAACTTGCTAAATTGGAATACATCTACAGCTGTATCTTCTCTTGGTAAGATGGAAAGGCTGGGAAATGGACTTTCGACTAGCCTCCAGTAAGAGGAAAGCTAGCTTTTTTCCTTCACTTATTTTTAAACCTATTAAACTTGAATGTGTAGTAGAAATATGGAAATAGTCTGGAAAATAAATTCTAAGAAGCAGAACTAATGAATCATTTTAACATACTTACCTGAAGAGTATGAACGTTCTCACTCTTAAAAATAGATTTGATGGGCCAGGCACAGTGGCTCACATCTATAATCCCAGCACTTTGGGAGGCCAAGGCAGGCGGATCACCTGAGGTCAGGAGTTCGAGACCAGCCTGGCCAATATGGCAAAACCCCATCTCTACTACTAAAAATACAAAAATTAGCTGAGCATGGCAGTGCATGCCTGTAGCCCCAGCTACTTGGGAGGTAGAGGCAGGAGAATCACTTGAACCTGGGAGGCAGAGTGAGCTGAGATCACACCACTGCACTCTAGCCTGGGTGACAAAGCAAGACTCTGTCTCAAAACAAAACAAAACAAAAACAAAAACAAAAACAAAACAAAACCAGGATGGATGAGCAAGGCATGCTCTTTAGCACTGGCTACACTCCTCCGCAGGGCCGGCAACCCAGAGGCAGCAAGGATGGGGAGCGATGCCTTGGGTCACACAGTGAGGGCCCCACGCTCTACCTCCTGGGGGAGAGAGAGAACCTGAGGATGAGGTAAAGCACGAGCCAGGTATTTCCTTGCAAACTCTAGGTTCTTTGTCTGAAATAGCAGTATACGCCAAGTTGACAAATAATATAATTTTACATGATCTTATAATAAATTATAATTGGAGAGGGATTATTCAAGTTGTAAATAGTGATTTATAATTATCAATCACCACTTATTCTCAACCCCAGTTTTACTTCTCAGGCCCCTCATGAAATTCCTTGGTGTATTACTCATGAAAACCACGTTTTCTTGTGACAGCAAATTAACTCCTCAAATATCATATGTCCCCCTGATACATGGTAACTCCCAAATATCATGGGGACACGTGACATTTGGGGAGTTAATTTCCTCTCACAAGAAAACATGGCTTTTCCTGGCTTAAGACCATAAAGACGTATTTCTCACTAATCAGTCGGGTCAGTGGGGCTGGCTCCACCTGGTTATTGAGGACCCCAAGCGGCGGACACTCACCTCTCAGGGAGCGGCCCCAGTGCCCAGGCGGAGAACAGCCAAGTGCAGAACTTCCGGGCGCGGAGGCTCCCGCCTGTGACCCCAGCACTTCCGGAGGCCGAGGTGGGCGAATCGCGAGGTCAGGAGATCGGGACCATCCTGGCGAACACGGTGAAACCCCGTCTCTACTAAAAATACACAAAATTAGCCGGGCGCGGTGGCGACGCCTGTGGTCCCAGCTCCTCGGGAGGCTGAGGCAGGAGAATGGCGGGAACCCGGGGGGCGGAGCTTGCAGTGAGCCGAGATGGCGCCACCGCACTCCAGCCTGGGTGACACAGCGAGACTCCGTCTCAAAATAAATAAATAAATAAATAAATAAATAAAGACTGCAGAACTCCCAGCTGCTGCTCTGTGCTGTACCCCGCAGCTTGCACAAATCCCACGCTCCACCTCAGCCCCCACAAACGGCTCCTGTCTGACTAGACACAAGCTGCGCCATGTGGGTGAGCACACGGGTATTCAAAGAACACTAAATGTCTCTG
Source organism: Papio anubis (assembly GCF_008728515.1). Classification (NCBI taxonomy): domain Eukaryota; kingdom Metazoa; phylum Chordata; class Mammalia; order Primates; family Cercopithecidae; genus Papio; species Papio anubis. The sequence continues at coordinate 148,092 of NC_044978.1, read as the reverse complement.
AAACATCTGGAATCCTTTTGCAGAAGGTCAGAAATCCTCACGCTGTACTGACTCAAAGTCTGGCTTGGTATATGCTCCGGTTTTAGAGAGAAGTACCCAAAGAACCTTGCTCCTCCTACCTACTTCCTGGCTTTAGAATTGAAAGCCATTCATCCAATGTTCTTGTTTTTTAAAGAAAAATAGAAGGTAAGATTTGCTTTCTCATTAAAGAGACATCGATGAGAATAGAAAGAGTTCTTACTTTAGAATAAACAGAACAATCTGACTCTAACTCTCACCTTTATTGGCCATGATACTGAACCTTTCTGTACTTTGGGATTTCTTAGGTATTAATGGAAAAATCAGCTTGTTATGAAAATTTTCCTAACTAAATTATAATCTCCTTGAAAGCAGAATCCTCAGCCTAATGCAGCTCAAGACCTCCCGAAACACCTAGCATGGCCTCCTCCATGAGCGGAGCTGACAGCTGCATTAGGAGCCCTTTCTCCTGCTGAAAAGGCTTTGTTCTCATCAGGGAGGTATTTGTTCTCATCAGGGAGAAGAGACAGCATCTGTCCGGCACCGACTTATATCAAACCGCAGGTTGCAATCATCGTTTTCGACATTGGAGCTTCAGTATTTCTAATTCTGTCAAGTGGCTTCTGGCTCAAGCAAGCTCTCGCCTAGATTAGGGCACGAGGCTTTCATTAGCATGTTAGTCAGAAAGCTCTTCCACATTAGCGCTCCTAGAGGATCATGTTGACTCTGGTGTATTTGATCTTCGGCTTCTTAAAAAGTCCATTCATTGCACTTCACATATTATCTCTAAAAACGTAAACCAAGTCTTATTTTCTTATCTGATCACGCCCAACTCTCTGCACTTGGCTTCGAGACATTATTTAATCCGTTCTTTCCCTATGTCTCTATCTCCATGTGGCCAAAGCTTGCAAAGACCTGTATGAAGGGGTAACACGCTTTGGATTAAGCATGAAGGTTTTGGAACACTGCCCATGTCGCCCTAACACGCCTTGGCACTTTTTCCATTGAGAGGTGGGGTCTGTTCCATTGCCACAACCATCCTGCAGACTTGACTCTGGAGAGGACTGTGATGCTTAGACCCACGGATATGGCAGATGTGACCTGAGTGACTCCCGGGCTGGGTCATAGAAGAGGATCTGACTTTTGCTTGTACCCTGGAACATTCGTGCTTGGTGTCATAAGCCACCATACAGGAAAGACAATTGCTCCAAAGGCACCAAGCTGTGAAGAAACCAAGCCACACGGAAAGGGCACGTGTAGGCCCTCCTGGCAGCAGGCCTAGTCTTTGCATCATTCCAGCCCAGACCTGGGAGTGAGTGCGACCATTATATCCAACTATCAGGTCTCTCCAGCTAATGACCCAGATATCACAGATTAGAGATAAGCTGTCATCGCTGTGTCCCTTCTGAATGCTAGACTTACAGAATCGATGAAGATAACAAAATGATTGCTCTACGCCTTGAAGTTTTAGGCACATTTATTGCAAAGCAAAGTAACTGAAACAGAAATCCATGCCTGTAGGCCCTGTATTGATTTGCTGGGGCAACTGTGAAAGTACCACAACTGGGCAGCTTACACAACATTAATATACTGTTTCACAGGTCTGAGGCCAGAAGACCAAAATCGACGTGTCAACAGGGTTGGTTCCTTCCAAGTGATGTAAAGAAAAGACCTGTTTCAGGCCTCTCTCCTCAGCTCACAGGTGTCTGTCTTCTCCCTGTGTGTTTACATCACCTTTGCTCTGTACCTGCCTGCATCTACATTTCTCCTTATTTCTCTGTCTCCAAATGCAGTCACATTCTGAGCTACTGGGGGTTAGGATTTCAAGATGTGAATTATTGGAGAGCACAATTCAACTTGAACAGGTCCCAAGCAACTTACAAATGGTGTTGTGGTGTCTCTGGTACCATGAAAGAAATTGCTTAAAATGATTGCGTGATTGTGAGGCCAAGTTCCATCTTTCGAGTGTACACAGATATGTATATGTATTTATGACATATGTGTATACATGTACATGTGTGTATACCTTAAAGATTTTGTGAATATTCTTCTCCTAGGAGCAGTGATGCAAAAGAATCACCTTGGATCTAGGGCGGATAGTTCACTGTGGGCTACTCTCCAGATTTGAGGACAGGGAAAGTCAGAGCTAAGGAACTGAGATTCAAGGGTGCCTAACGCAGAGATAGCCCCTATTCCACAGCCATTTCGGAGGGGGTTTGGCCCCTGTTCCCTTGCAATGGAGAGTCAAAGTCTGTAATGCTCTGACCACCTCATGAGAAGCTGTGAAAGTAAGTAAGATTTAGGAGTGTCAGACTCACTTGAGCAGAGTCAGTCCCAGAAGACTTAATAATAAAGCAAAGTTTTTCCCTCAGGAAGAAAAACGTGGAAGAATGAAGGGATTCCTGCAGAAATTCCATCAGTCAGCACCCCTCCTTGAAGCAGCAGCTGGGAACAGCACTCTGCAGGCTGGTGCTCCTGACAGAGAAGCCCTCTTAGATGTAGCCAAGTAGACATCTGTTATCAACACATTTGCAGGATTTTAGGGGCTATAAATTTCAAGAGGCACCTTCCATAGGGTAATGAGAGCAAAATGGGCCCCTGGGGTCAAGAAACTGTGTGGACTGGGGAGTGGGCTGATTGTTAACAGGAACAGCAAGACTTGTGAGAAAGGAACTTGGACTAGAACCCTGAGTGGATGACGCTGGAATGAAACTCCTAACAACAGCTTCTGCCAGAGCTGATCTGGTTTCCCCGCATGGTTGTGGCAACCTGACCTCCCCGGCAGGCTCAGGCCCAGTCTGGTCTTTCCTAGACTTAATGCTGACCTTAGATAGAAAGTATTGAAGAAGGCTTCGGCCAATATCCTTGGGTTGGGCAGCACTGCCCTGTATTGTCCAGCATGGATATGGTGCCGTAGTTTTCACAGCTGGGCTTGTGCTTCATTCCCAAGATTTATTATTGAGCTTTCATGTCAGTTGTGCTACCCAGATTCCAAGTCTCTCATTTGGAAACATGTCTCTCTCCTCTAGCCTGAGGCCCTGTCTCTCAGAGCGTGGGTACCAACCCCTGACCACCGCGGGTGCCAAAACCCTGAGAAACGCTGCAAGCCCCTACCTGGATGTATTTCTCAACAGAGCCCTCGCTGGGCTTCATTCCTCCTCCATGTCACCCCCATTACTCTGGCAAAACACCTTCCACTTAGCCACCTCCCACCTAACTCACTGTTCTTGCTCCTTGTCTTCCAGTCACTGGGTTCTTCCTATCAGCCCAGACTCTCAATGTGAACATGTAACCAGTATCTGCCCCATCCTTGTAAGGGGATTTGTGTCTGTTTTAAAAGGTATGCTTTATGATTGCTCAGATGTGGTGAGGCCAGCAGGTCAGAAGACAATACGACTGAAAAGATGATTTGTTACAGTTCCCAGGACAAGTGGGCTCCACACGCCAGAGGCCCACATGGAAAACACTGGGGTCACTCAGGAGGCAGAGGGAGTGAGGGGAAGACACAGGCAAGAGTCTTCATTACAGTTCCCACAGGAAGGTACATGAGGCAGGATAAGCAGGTTTAGGATTGGCTAGTTTGAATTATCTTAACGGCCCCTGGGGCTGTCCTTAGTTGTCCAGGACCTGGCCCTGAGTGATCAAGGCAGCAGAACCATGGCCCTGAGTCAGGGCTCCTAAATAAGTGGGTTGGGGGTACGGCTCTGGATTGGTTGGTTTGCATTTGAAAGACACACTAGAAGGTGAACCCTTTACTATCTCTAGGAATCGGCTAACTCTGGGAGCGGCAGGCAAGACTGCAGACATCAAAGCATCAGAAAGGAAGACCTGGTTAATACAGCCTCCGAAAGTCTGAGCCACATCCTGCCATGGTGAACTAGGTGTACCCTGTCCCATCCCAAGAAATTGTTCCTTCTGTCTTATCTGAAATAAAGGCACTAGTGCACCGCTGTAAGGAAGGGCAGCAGCAAGTCTATGTATGGGCCCTGATGAGGCAGGTCTGATACTGGCCTAAAAGACCAGGTGCGGGTTTCAGCACCAAACGCGTCAGAAGTGTGCACTTGTTGCCTGTGTGTTGCCCTCGAGTTACACTAATTCCTGTCACTTTCAGTAGCTGCTCTAGCTCTAGCTAGGCTGGTCTCAGTGTGCCACAAACCTATCATAATCACTGCTAAATCCAGGCACTTCACTTCTGTTTTTCCCTCCTCTAGAGTTCCTTTCTGGCTTCTCTCTGCCTATCCAAAAGCCACCATTTTTAAAAATTGGGGTTTGGGAAGAAAAAACAAAAACAAATTAAATTCTAATGGCTCATAGCCCTTCTATAAGCTGAGAACTATATGAAGGTCTTCACATATTATTTCCTTTGGTTCCGTTGGTAAGCCCGAAGGTCGAATATCATCAGCACAACTGTATCCACTAAGACAAAGAGAGGTGTAGCCATTTAACTGAGATGCTACGCCAGGCAAGAGGCAAAGCTGGGAGTCTGTGCCTGCCGAGTCTGACAGCAAAGCCCCTGCCCTTTGCATTCCGCGATGCATCTCCAAGCCCCACCTCCTCCTGGCAGCTGACCTCAGTCGTCACTCACTTCCTTCCTGGATGTCATTCAACTGTTCTTGGCAGATCACACATTTCAGATTTTAACTATGGATTTACCAGAAGCTATTTGCCATTTAGACCACAAGCTCTTGGGAAGTAGGAATAATGTCCAACGTGACTTCTGTTTCCCACAAAGTATCTTGGTGGTTCTCCCTAGATGCCTAAATGATTGGCTTTTACATCTGGGACAGTTCGAATAATCGCACTATTTTCCTGACATTACATGGGCAAATCGAAGACCATAAATTAAGAGATAAAAATAAACTAACAGTTCTGATTTCCGATCTGTGATGTTGAGATCTAGAAAGAGCATTGCTCCGGGATCAAAACTAGAGCTAAGGAGGAGAAACACTCACGAAGGTCACACCTCTGTGAGCCAAGGACACAGGTGGAGACCGAGGCTGGGTCAGAACAGCAGAGGATGTGTCCGGCACCGTTCCCTACACCAACAAGCTTGGAGCATGAGTAGTAAGGTGCCGCAGGGCACTGCGGGGAGCCAGGTGCAACACTGCGGGGAGCCAGGTGCAACACTGCGGGGAGCCAGGTGCAGCACTGTGGGGAGAGCTAGAAGAGACCGGTGCTCTCCACTGCACAGCGTGGAGGGAGGGCCTAATGCTGAGAGTGGAGCAGACTTTGAGAAACACGTTGGGGGAAACTGTCCCCACATCAAATACAGAGGATCGCTAGAGGAATCTGAAGACTGTGGAGCGTGGAGGATAATTACAGCAACCATAAATCTCAGACCCCTCCCAACTCCTCACCAGATGAACACAAATGCCCACACTAAAGGCCCCACAGAACACCCACTTCCACATATAAAAACCTCTAGCTCAGTCTCTACTGTCCTGAAAAAGATGTGTGACTTTCCAACAAAAAATTACAAGGTACGTGAAAAGACAGAAACAAACAATGCACTGCCAAGAGACAAAGAAATCTGCAGCCGGGGGTGGTGGCTCACACCTGTAATCCCAGCACTTTGGGAGGCTGAGGCGGGTGGATCACCTGAGGTCAGGAGTTTAGGACCAGCCTGACCAATATGGTGAAACCCCATCTCTACTAAAAACACAAAAATTATCCGGGCGTGGTGGTGCACACCTGTAGTCCCAGCTACTCGGGAGGCTGAGGCAGGAGAATCACTTGAACCCGGGAGGCGGAGCTTGCAGGGAGCCGAGGTGGCGCCACCGCACTCCAGTCTGGGAGACAGAGTGAGACTTTGCCTCAAAAAAAAAAAAAAAAAAAGATGGAATCTGCATAACTAGACTCAGGTGCGACACAGATGTTGGAGCTATCTGATAAAGAGCGTAAAATAATTATGATTAATAAGTTAAAGCCTTCAATAAAGAGGTGGATGATGTTTAAGATCAGACAGATTATTTCAGCATAGAGATGCAACCGTAACAAATAATGTAGTTCAAATCCCAGAAATAACAGACAGTAATAGAGATGAAAAGCATCTTCTACAGCCCCGCTGGAAGACTTAACATAACCCAGAAAAGAATCAGTGAACTTAAAGACAGGTCCATAGAAAGTACCTAGGCTAAGACACAGCAGCAGAAACAGAATAATGCACCCAAGCACTGTGAGAGAATATCAAATGATCTAACACACGTTTACGTGGAGTCTCTAAAGGAAAAAGAGAGGAGGAGAACAGGCCAAAAGAAATAATAGCCAAGAGTGTCACAAACAATGACAGACAACAAATCTCCGAGCCAAATAGCTCAGAGAATACCACGCAGGAGTAAGTACTGACACACACACACACACAGACACATACACACAGACACACACACATACACATACACAAAGACACACACAGACACACACACACACACACACACACAGACACACATACACACATACAAAGACACACACACGCATACACACAGACACACACAGACACATACACACAGATGCATGCACACACACATACACACAGATGCATGCACACACACACACACATACACATACACACACACACATACACAGACACACACACAGACACACACACAGATGCACGCAAAGACACACACAGACACACACATACACATACACACACACACACACATGCACACACACACACACAACACACACACACACGTATACACACAGACACAGACACACACACACACAGAGACATATACACACACACACGAGCACATGTGCATGCTTGAACACATATATTTTGTATTCAAACTGAAAACAAAACACAGATAGGAAATCCTGAAGTCAGCCAATGAAACACATTTCTGTTGGCAGCCAGCTTTCCACAGCTTTCTCCTGTTTCTGAACATCTTATGAAGTGCGTCACTGATGGCTCGTTGTCATTTGTTTGTTGTCTCTTGTCTTCTACCAGCTTCTATGAAACTACGGCAGGTAAATTTTTAGCTTAAAAGTAGGATAAAAGCTCAGACCCTTTATAGTTCTTACAAATTGTATAACAAGGAGCACAGAAAAATTACAGTAGATCTCACGTCAGAAATCACGCCATACAGAAGGCAACGGGGTGGTATCTTGAAAGTGCTGAAAGAAAAAAAATTCAACTCGGTATTTTATTCCCTGAGAGAAAATGAAGGAGAAATAAAGACTTTCTCAGACAAATAAAAACGGAGAGAAATCATTGCCAACAGACCTACATATAAGAAATGTTAAATGGAGTTCTCTGGGAGGAAGAAATATGATACCAGACAGCAACTTGGATTTATACAAAGCAATGAACAGTGTTAGAAACAGAATAAATGAATATTGGATCCCCAGGACGTCAATACGCGTTCCAACCATCCCCAACTTTGGTCACTTGGTAGCCAGCCCCCGAGTGATACTGAGGGGAGAGGATCAGTCCTACCAGCAGGCTGGGGAACCAAGGCAGTGCACTAACAGTACTGAGGCCACCTGCATCCTACGGTTTTAAATGCCTTGACAATAAATAGCACAGAGAACACTCAGAGTTGAAGTAATTCAAATGTGGACATGCTTCTGAGGGCATCAATTCTTGGGTCTACGGCTGCTGCAAAAGGTGTCCAGACTCTACCTAGAGACGGGAGCAACGTTCCTTTGGCTGAAATGAACGGAATAAGAGAAACATGGAAAAGAAAAGTCTATGAAGGGGACAATTTATTTAGGGAAACTTCAACACTCCACAGAAACAAGAAATCACAATGGGAGGTGTTTTGCTTTGTTAGTTTGTAACGGTGGCAGCAAGCTTAGGGTTTTTTTCTGTTCACCTGGACCACGGACCGTCTGGACTATGCCGGTGTCTGGGAAGGATGATGGGACAACACGCCATTACCAGTGTTCAGCAGTATCCAGCTCTCTTCTTCTTTCTGGGCAGATGGGAGACTCTGCTTCCCAGACGCTTGCAGTTAGGCAGAGCCACATAACAACTTCCGGCCCAGGAAACGGGAGCCGAAGCAGTATGTGTCACTCTCAGGCCAAACCACGAAAAGCCTCTCCACAGCACCTGAGCTTCTCATTCTCTGTCAAAGAACCGGGTCTGGTGCGGAGCTGGTAGAGCAGCAGGCGAAAGCTGTATGAATTGCTGGATCAATGCACAGAGGACAGCGGCCCTGGGGAGCTGCCTGGACCCACAGAGGATTCTATACATTTTTTTCATGTTTAGCCACTGGGGGCAAAAAATACCACATGAAATTAACAATTTTCAAAACTGTTCTTTTACCTAAAGCTCTTTTCATATCTTCAGAATATTTTCTTAGACACAACAGAAAAGAAAATTAGGAGGCAAGAATAAAAAAAATTTCAAGAGGGAAAATTTTTTTAAATTTTCATTCAGTTTTTTTTTTTACTTTTAATACATCAGCAAACGTAAGGCTATCTTTGGTTCTGATGCAACTGGCATTGATCATGTGTGTGAATATAGCTATGATACCAGGGCCAAACTGTGTTTTCCTGTCTCAGAACAACGTGATACTGAAAAGCAAAGTCCCTCGTGTGATGAAAATGTCTCCAGTTTGCAATCAGTTGAGAATGCAGTGGGCTCACAGCCAGAAAACATTCTTGTGCTGGATCTTTTTTTCAGCACCCTAAATTAACCAGCTGGAATTCCCTTTTAAGTGCCAACCTACTCAGTTTTTCAGAATGCAGAATTCTTCTTTTAATGGGAGATCTGTCTCTCATCATAAAGATGGAACCGTGCATTCTTGATGTCTCTCAAAAGCAGGCTTTTTTTATACAGTAAGCTCAGAGGAGGGTAAAGACAGATGCCAGAGCACTGATTTGAGACAGGGATGTAGCCGCTGTGCACAGACTCAACTAGAGCACCAGCTATCGCGGAGTGAGACCCTCAGCACACTATCCAGGCCTGCCTCGTGCGGAATAGGTCAAGAGAAAAGAGGCTGTTGTAAATAAATATCTAAATTAATTAAATCTATTGATGAAAGGAGCTCCATGATCTAGGAGCAGAAGAATTGATGCAATATTTCAAAACTGAAGCTGGGCATATTCTTCCAGTGTTTCTCAAATTATTGTTTGGCAAACTATAACACACTGCTCAAAGATCATCTTTGATGTCCAAAATCAAAATGCAAGACAGTGAGGCCTATAAAACTCTCACTGTATAAAGATTAACTGATGCAAGAGAGGTTGCCTATTTATTTATTCAAAACACATTACTCGCATGTCTGTTAGACGCCAGGTCATGGGCTCACCTACCTCATTATGCAGTGCATGGTATCTCGAGATGCCAATACTTTGTCCTCCCTGAATGTTTTCTTCTCCCCAGTGTAGCAGAGTGGAGCATGGGTGTGGAGTCAGCCCTCTATGGCATGTTCTAATACTATACCCTCTCCAGCTACTTCACCTGAACATTACTTCATCTCTTCCTGCTTCAATTTCCTCATCTATAAAATGAAAATCATATCAGTGAGGGTTAAAGACTTAAGACATATAAAGCATTTAGAAGTGTCTGTAACATCACAGAGCTCAGTGCTACTCATTATGATTTGCTATTATTATTATTCTCAGCCCTGATTCAAACTCATAGCTCTTTCTTGTCTTGGGGGAAGTGTATGACAGAGGAGAAAGTGGAAGTGTTTAGTAAAGGTAAGGGGATCGTGCACACCAGTGGAAAGCTCTGAGAACACAGCTTGCCAGTGGCTCTAAACCCTCCCAGAAGCCGCCTCCTGCCACAGCCCTGTCCTTGACGGGGAAGGGAACTCTTGCTAAATACTTCATAGGCCCTGGGTTTCCTCAACCTGCCCTCAGGGGTCTTCCCTCAGTGGCACAGCTTGTTATTCACACTGTCTCTTCCCCAGGCAACCAGAACCAGGGCTCGGTCCTGCTTTTCCTTGGATCAGGCCACCAGGTGCTTGACTCAGCCTTAGACAGCCTCAGCTAGTTCTCGTGCAGAACAGGTCTTTGACCTGTCCCATAAAGTCCACATTTTTGCATAAAGTTATTCTCTGTAATCCTACACTCATTTCCCTTCCCCTTACAGGACACGTCCTCACCTGTTAGGAGTAAGCTAGAGCTGGCCTGCACTGGCTATGTTGACTATGCTAATGCCTTCCAAACTCTGCTCAGTAATGAGATGTTGATAGCTTAAAACTGGTCACGGAGGGAGTATTTACACCTCAGAAATGCAACAGATGTACATTAGAACTTTTTTACTCAGCTACCCCTCTGCCTCAGACCTAGAGGCATAGAGTTCCCCATCCTCACTCTCTCTGGAGGCCTTGATGCAGACCAGAATCCTGGGCCTTTTGCTTAGTTGGAAAAAAATGGTGGATAATATTCTCCTAAAACGGTCTCCTATGTAATTCCAATTTCTTCTCCATACTGTTGCCAACGTTTTCTCTATAAAGCACAAACTCCAATATGCAAAGTTTAAACTTTAACATGACATTCACAGTCCTTCTAATCTGGCCCTAACCTTTCTTTTCCCTGCTTGTATCTTAACACATGTTTATGCATTCTCTTCTAGATCCCAGTGACCACTTGCTATTCCCCAAAGATTACCTGCACTTTTAGGCCTCCGTGCCTTTACCTATCCATGGGGTGCCCAGCCTTTTGGCCTTCTTAGGCTACATTGGAAGAAGGAGGATTGTCTTGGGTCACACATAAAATATACTAACACTAATGATAGCAGATAAGCTAAAAGAAAAAGAAATCACACACAGAAAAATCTCATAAGATTTTAAGAAAGTTTATGAATTTGTATTGGGCCACATTCAGAGCCATCCTGGGCCTCGTGTGGCCTATGGGCTACGGGCGAGAACAGCTTGGCCGATGCTGTTTCCTTGTCCTAGAATGTGCCCTGTTTGAAACTGACCTCTGAGGCCATCTTCCCGCCTGTGGAGAGCGGCCCTCTCACATCCCTTCCTCTTCCCTCCGGTAGAACATTAGCAGCCCCTACGTTTAGATGGCTGTGCTCATGTTTCCTCTTCCCTGCTGTTTTCTGGTCCCAAATGGGCATCTGTGTCTTACCTTTATATCTGCTACACTAAGATAGACCTCAGCAAAATATCCATGCTCAAAACATTTGTGACTAAATGAATGAAGGTCCAGATAAAGCCACTGAAAGAAAACCTTGGAAACAAAAATTCTTCTTCCTCTTCCCTTCCTGAACAATTCATTCCAAGGGCCACTGAGTGGGTTTGGGCAGGAAAGACAACTATGCCACAATGAGCAGACAGGGACAGAGTGAGGTGGCCCCAGCGCAGTGCAGAGCCTGGGTGGGAAAGGAGGGCAGCCAAGCGGGGCCAGGCCGGGAAGATGCCGGTGTCAGAGCAGATGGGGACAGAGTGAGGTGGCCCCCAGCACACTGCAGAGCCTGGGCGGGAAAGGAGGGCAGCCAAGCAGGGCCAGGCCGGGAAGATGCCGGTGTCAGAGCAGACAGGGACAGAGTGAAGTGGCCCCAGCACAGTGCAGAGCCTGGGTGGGAAAGGAGGGCAGCCAAGCGGGGCCAGGCTGGGAAGATGCCGGTGTCAGAGCAGATGGGGACAGAGTGAGGTGGCCCCAGCACAGTGCAGAGCCTGGGTGGGAAAGGAGGGCAGCCAGGCAGGGCCAGGCCGGGAAGATGCCGGTGTCAGAGCCCAAGCAGGGTAGGAAGGGCCCCCACACAGAACTGTGACAAAAGACACCAAGCCACCTGAAAGAGGCTCTCACTAGCAAAAGCTAGAAAACAAAATCACCATCAAATACATGATGGTAACAGGATATAATTTATTGAATAAAATAGAAAACACAAATCCTCAAGATGTAAATAAATACATGAATCAATTGGAGTTTGATGAGAAACCTCATGTTTTTATAGTCTCAACATACTTCCCACCAATATGTGCTAATTGCAAAGGAAAATAAATAACTTTAATGAATAACTTTAACTTTAGTGTATTATATACTAGATAATGTTTGTGCAATAGTTATGAACACAAAGTACTATTATTATGGCGGCACTAAATACTCCATCTACCAGTGAAGTAGACTGGTAGACATTAATCAAGTGATCCAACTACACATTATCCATCTACCAGTGAAGTAGACTGGTAGATATTAATCGAGTGATCCAACTACACATTATCAGTAATGGGACAAATCAACGTTGGGCACCTCCTTTTATGATGCAGTGAGAGAAGAAAGCAAAGTGTTTGTTTTTCATGGTATTTCTGCCATGTTTTTGTGGTATTTCTACCAGCGATGCATATCTTGTATATAATAAGGAGGAAACATCAAACAAATCCAAATTATTGGGCCTTCCACAGGCATTGGCCTGTCGTCTTCAAAGGTGTCAAGATAATGAAGGTCAAGGAGAAAATGAGGAACTTTCCAGAGTGAAGAAAACAAGAAGGCCGCAGCACTCCCTTGACTTGTGGGGATTATGTGGGGATTTGAGATGAGATTCGGGTGGGGACACAGAGCCAGACCACACCAACATCTCAGGGCAACAGGGAATTCTGAACTTGACACGTTTGCTATGAAGAATAATATTGTTAGGACAATTAGCAAACTTGAATTGTCTCTGCAAATTAAATCGTAGAAACATATCAATATTAATTATCTGATTTTGATGATTATATTGAGCACATGTAGGAATATTCTTGTTTATAGGAAATACAGCAGAGAATAGTCAGAGGCAATGGGGTATTCGATCAGTAATTTGTTCTCAAAAGGATGAGGAAAAATCATTCTTTGCCTTGTGCTTATAACTTTTAGAATAAAAACTATAAACATCGTGTTAATGTATAAATTATTTCTAGTAACTGATAATCAGCCTCTTCTGGAGAACCAACTACACTGATTCTCTGTGTAAACTATTTTTACTAAGTATTAGAAAGAAGACCTTTTGATTTTCTTTCTTTTCCTCTTGGCATATTTGGTACATGTTTTTAATTGTAAAAAGTTAAATATTCATTTACTTCATAAATATTGTATTTTTTTAAACTTCTGAGTATGAGTATTGAATTTTTATGCTAAGAAAAATAATTGTGTTTTGGTTTGGTTTCAGCGCTATTTTTTAAAAAAATACTAGTAGTAGTAGCAAAAATTAATTTATTTGACAATCTCTTTTCCTAGATCCACATTTGGTTTTCATATGTTTGTGAATGGATAAAAGTAGTTTGGTCACTGTTGCCTCAGGGTGTTTTCAAACCAAAATGGAATATATCAAAGCAGTCAACCACACATACACCCGTGCCCTCAGAGGAGGCACATGGAGCTAAGTGATGACCCTACACCGTGCAAGTACAAACCTGACTTCTCAGCTCCTTTGTCCAGCCCATCATCTTCCTGGGAAGCAACATGAATACTTGGTTTTCAGTTGCCCTCTTTTCCTTGATTCTGAGATTATATGTCTTCGTATTTTAACAATTCTGAAATAAAGAGTAATTTTTCAATCTATGTTCAAAGAAATGTGATTGCCTGTACATGTATGAGCATAGCCAAATATGTTGGAATAGATGACAAAATTTTTAGAGCAAGGGGAGGTGAACCCATGAAGAACCATAACACAGGCTCAAAAATACTATCTATCAACAGCATCAAGCAATTGACCTCTTAGAGAGCCATTAGTCAAACAAGGAAGATGTAAAACAACAAGAGTAGACACAGGCTTTTCCAACGTGCATCCAAGGCATAGCAGCCAGTCACTGTCCTGGTGCTGAGGAGGCCTGAGCAGGAACATAGGTTGTAAGATGCAGATGTCACTGCAATATTGCCATCACGGCAGATACTAGAAAATGGTTCAGGAAAAACCTTAGACTTAGAACATGACAAAGGTTTAGACTCAAACTTCGGAACATAACATAAATTGGTGTAAGTAAACATATGCTCTGGTCAGAATTAAAATTTGTCTACATTTCATGCATTTTTAATGCATAAAAGCTGTATATCTTAAAAATGAGCGTGTCATAGAATGTTTTAAAAAACACAAATTCCATGGAGTTTTCACTGACACAATGACTAAAATGGCAAATCATTCTTCATTTTCAAAAGCTAATGATAACATGAACAAGGATGGAGAAATACGGGATTTGAATCCCTAATTCCTTAATGTCTTGAATTAGAGTCTTAAATCTCCACAAGGAAAGGGTAGCTGACGAGTTTTCTCAAGGCAATGAGCCGGGGAAAACATGGCGCTGTGCAAATAGCGTGATGTCATATCAGATGGCTTCATTCTTCAGTTTACAACTTCTCTTTCACTTCCTCATTGTTCTCTTCCATGTGTGCCAGTGGAAGACTAGGTAGGGTTACAAGATCTAATAATGTTCTTGACATACAGTCGGCCCTCAATAAATATTTTCTGAGGGCCGACTAAATAACTGCTAAATAAATATTTGTTTATTCACACTGACTATTTGAACAAACCAATTGATCGAGTAGAATTAGTTCAGCCACACAGAAAACAGTGTTACTATCCCCTCTGCCCTCCATGGCTTCTAGCATGGATGATGTTCTGGGCCCCATTTTCATTCTGTTTATGTGACCTTGAAGGGTCTTACTGTGGGCTGCTGAAGTGCTGTGAAAAAAAAAACACATCTTACAGATCCTATTCAACTACAAAAGAAACTTGTCAGTTAGAGAATTTTGTTCTTAAAATGCCAAAACACCTGTCTGTTTTGAAAGCTAACCTATAAACCTTTTCCTTTGTAGATTATATTTCATTATGCTGTTTTGATTAGAACTCTGTTTTACTACACCCTAGGGTGTCAGCATGAAGAGTGAGGCTGAAATAAAATTCTGATTCATGGACTAATGAAAGTCTCAATACTTCACTTGCAACATGACCTTTATCTTCACTCTGGAGCTCTCACTCAAAGAGCTAAAAGGTCATGCTGGGCTCAGACATCCTATATTGTCTCTTTCTTCCACAGTCTAGATGCCAACATTTGTAATTGTGCAGCAGATGGATATCAAAAAAATACAAATTAGATACAAATGGGGTCATCTTTGGCCTCTCCAACTTGGCCAATTCTTTTTTCATCAACAGCAAAGGTGCCCCGTTTCAGCATACACTTCCCATTTGCTAGTTACTGGCTTCTTGGGTTTCAAGTGTCCTCTTTGACCAGGGGGGACAAGCAATTGAATCCAACAAGAAAGGTTTTGGCCCTTATTTTCTCCTGCTGATGAAATTTGCACAAATATTAAAATAATCTTTTGGCTGTGTGGACACAGTACACAAATGCAGACTTTTTTTCTGAAGGGCTGTATCTGGTCAAAATCCACAGGATTGTTTTAACCTAGTCCTGGATTAGAGAAATCCTAAAACTCATATAGGACTCTTAAGAGTTTACTTAAATCATGCTGCTATAAAGACACATGCACACGTATGTTTATTGCGGCACTATTCACAATAGCAAAGACTTGGAATCAACCCAAATGTCCATCAGTGACAGATTGGATTAAGAAAATGTGGCACATATACACCATGGAATACTATGCAGCCATAAAAAAGGATGAGTTTGTGTCCTTTGTAGGGACATGGATGCAGCTGGAAACCATCATTCTTAGCAAACTATCACAAGAACAGAAAACCAAACACCGCATGTTCTCACTCATAGGTGGGAACTGAACAATGAGATCACTTGGACTTGGGAAGGGGAACATCACACACTGGGGCCTATCATGGGGAGGGGGGAGGGGGGAGGGATTGCACTGGGAGTTATACCTGATGTAAATGACGAGTTGAGGGGTGCTGATGAGTTGATGGGTGCAGCACACCAACATGGCACAAGTATACATATGTAACACACCTGCACGTTATGCACATGTACCCTACAACTTAAAGTATAATAATAATAATAATAAATAAATTTTTTAAAAAAAGAGTTTACTTCACAGTATCATGTAAAATCAGTAGGCATTAAGTCAGAAACAATGGGCCAGGTAAGGTATTATATTAAATTAAGTGGTAAAAACAGCACAGAATGTGGAATTCGAAGTTCTTTTCTTGATTTTCAAGCACTACCCATCAGTTAAAATTAATTAGATGTGTGACTTTTTCAGAAATTTGACCTCTTCATCCTTAAAACTGAGAATATGTATTTATAACTAATAATACCAAGAAAAGTATAATGACTATATTTACTTCACAGGATTATTTAGAAATTCAAAGAAGATAATGCTTGTGCAATAATTTATGACCACAAAGTACTATTATTCTGGCAGCACTAACTCACAAACAAGAAGCCATCACATTTGGTGACCCTACAAAAGCACTGTACCTTCCAATAATTCTAGATGCCTGGGAACGTGGCCCGATTTCCCTATCCATGCTGCAGGATCATACGGCAATATCCAAGAAGATATTCTCTTCAGTAGCAAATTCATCATGGTCAGAGGTAAAGGCACAGTTAGACGCTAACATAGTCGTGTGTAACACCATAGTTAGCTTGCTTGAAACTGACCTATGTCCAGTGCCAATATTTCCTAGGTTCTTTTAGGATTATCCCTAGTTGATTGCAAATTTGAGAATATGGAATGAAGATAATATGTACCATTCACAACTTATGGGAAATATAAACCCACAATATGGTACATTTGTTGTGAAGTCGGTCTGGATCCCATTCAAGGACTCAGAGGTGGGTAAGCCCACACAGGCCTATTCTACATAAGTGAAAACCAGCTTTAAGGGGCACCTGGTGAAGTGAGGAAGGCCTAGGTCTTGGGAGTGTTTAAACAGAAATAACTCTTAGTAAGAAATGTTACAGGAGGGGCTTAATCTTTTGGTAGGAGATTGGGCCACCTTTGAGGGTTTCGAGTCAGTCTCTGTGACTCAGTGACATTGCTTGTTTGATCAGTTTATGTAACTAGACACTACAACTAATGAAGTAAATAACACATATAAATTTAACTGAAAATGTTTCCAAGATTCAGATGTCAAATTTTGTACTGTATAACTTCCCTTAGGCTACTTCTGTTGACACTTCTATAATCTGAAGACAGTATCTGCCTAAATCTTCCCCAAAAACAATAATTTTAAAGTTTGATATCCAAAGTTGAAAAAGATATAGCAATTATTCCCACGTGCACTTAATATTGGAGGGAAATTAGGAGGCTTGAAAAATGCTCATCCCTTTTTGGCTTGGTACCTCTGGTAATTCGTCTAGGAACTTATTCTAGAAATGGTCAAAAACATACACAAAGTTTATATGTAACGATACTCAATTGGGAGTTATTTATGCTGGTTAAAACGTTTTGTTTTGTTTTGTTTTGAGATGGAGTTTCACTCTTGTTGCCCAGACTGGAGAGCAATGGCACCATCTTGATTCACAGCAACCTCTGCTTCCACCTCCCGGGTTCAGGCGATTCTCCCACCTCAGCCTCCCAAGTAGCTGGGATTACAGGTGCCCACCACCACACCCAGCTAATTTTTGTATTTTTAGTAGAACTGGGGTTTCACCATGTTGGCCAGGCTGGTCTCAAACTCCTGACCTCAGGTGATCCACCCGCCTCGGCCTCCTGAAGTGCTGGGATTACAGGCGTGAGCAACTGCATCTGGCCTAAAATTTTAAAATAACCTCAATGACCAAAAATAAGGGATTAGTTAAGTTATGCACATTTATATAATGAAATAATCTACAGCCATTAAAAATCATGTTTTATAAAACTTTATTAACAAAAGTAAATGCTCATGATATAATAAATTTTAAGAATATGTCTAAAAGCAATGTATACTATGTGATCTCATTTTTGTTTTATATTATATTTGTATAAAAAATGACATTTCCTCTACTTTTTCTTTGTGTACACACACACATACACACAGATACACACACACACACACACACACACACACACAGGCTAGAGAAAATATGCCAAAATATTAGTAGCAATTGCTATCTCTGAATGATAGAATTAGGCATGATTGTTCTTTTATTCCTCGTGTTTTCCAGAATTTTCCAATTTTCTATGATGAACAAATACTTTTGTAATAGGGAAAATCATAAGTGTTATTGCCCTTTTAAAGCTCTTCGAGTAAGTTCTTCTGAATTCCATGGCTACCGTTTAATTCAATAAACACATTCTGAGGATTAAGTTGGGCCAGTGCTTTATCATTACTATCAAAATAAGAGAGACTGATGGAGATGAAAAACTTCATATGATACACTTTGATGTGCTACATAATGTAATATTTAAATATAATTATATTATTAAACATAATACTTATAATAATTAAATATATAGTTATTGCTGAGTTGCTCTCTTTTATTTATTTATTTATTTATTTATTTATTTATTTTTTGAGACAGGGTCTCACTCTGTTGCCCAGGCTGGAGTGCAGCGGCACAATCACGGCTCACTGCAGCCTCAATCTCCAGGGTTCAAGTGATCCTCCTTCCTCAGCCTCCCAAGTAGCTGGGACTGCAGCCATGAGCCACCACACCTGGCTAATTTTGGTACATTTTGTGAGATAGGGTTTTTCCATGGTGCCCAGGCTAGTCCTGATTTCCTGGGCTCAAGTGATCCACCTGCCTTGGTGTCCCAAAGTGCTGGAATTACAGGCATGAGCCATGACACCAAGGGGCTCTGTTTAATTTATAATCACAATTTAAAGATTTATACTATATGACATGTAATAAGATACTTGTATTGTTTCCCATCATATTCTATTCTTTGGTACATAATCAACACTCAATATTTCTTAAGGAAAGAACAAAGGAAGGGAAAGAGTAATGATACAATGTATTCCTTATAAAAATGAGTATAGTTCCCTACTCTGCTATTTCTATGAAAAACTTAAATTTGACATCACTATTTTAGCATTTGTCCTATTTTTGCAGAATATAACCTACAGAACAAGACAGAAAAAAAAATGGTGATTTTCCAAAGGTCACCAGTGAAGCAGTGATGGAAGTTTGTAGATATCACCCCAAACACACTTCAGCTCCAGGAGGAGCCTCAACAAATCCTGTGTTCAGTTTGGAGACAGAGACTTTCCTCGCCATCCTGACTTGCTCAGTGCGTCCTTGGGAAAAGGCAAGGATGCGGCTGAGCTGCTGGTCCTGAGGTCCCTCGTCTGCCTGGACACTGCACTCCTCCCGCTGCCTCACCTGTCTCTGTGGACCTGTCAGACTGCTGCCTCTGCTGATTGTTACACAAGACCAGCAGTGGTTCTGGAGAGAAAAACTACCAAATTACACCGATTTAGCACGTAAGTGTGGAAAACAAAAAATTCAGAGCAGAGTTTGGTTTAGGCAGCCTTTTGTTAAACAAATACAGTCAAATCTGTTTTGGATGATTATCCACAGAGTTGGACGCCATGGGAAAGTCAATCCTTTCATAAAAAACGTGACTCAAAAGCTCATTAACTATTTTGGAGAAGAAAGACTCAGTAAACTCATAAACTTTATTGAAAAAAATAACATATTAGGTTTTTTACATTTAATAATATAACGTCCCTAAAGTCCCATGATATTTCTGAAAAAATTGCCTTGTATGTAGTCACACTGTTGGGGCTCAAGCTAAAAGCCATCAGCCAACCTCCATGGAAATCAAACACTGGTTTGAGTGGTGGCTTGGGAGAAATACACACCAACAATCAACATGTCCTGTCTCAGTATGATGTACCTGAGCGTCCTGTCTCAGAATGATATACCTGAGTGTCCTGTCTCAGAATGATGTACCTGAGCGTCCTGTCTCAGAATGATGTACCTGAGTGTCCTGTCTCAGTATGATGTACTGAGTGACTTGTCTCAGTATGATGTACCTGAGTGTTCTGTCTCACTATGATGTACCTGAGTGTCCTGTCTCAGTATGATGTACCTGAGTGACTTGTCTCAGTATGATATACCTGAGTGTTCTGTCTCAGAATGATGTACCTGAGTGTCCTGTCTCAGAATGATGTACCTGAGTGACCTGAATCTTTAAGAGGCAAGAAACAACTTAGTATGTGGTTCATGTTTTTAAGGAGAACGGATGGTTGCTCTCCAAGGCTGATAACAGTTAACGGGCTGAAGATAACACAGAAAATAGGAAAAGCTGCCCTTCTCCTAAATGTTCCATTAAAAGTGAAAAGCTTCGCTGCTGTATGCAATTGGTTTTGAAATCTCCATGCCTGGAAGTCAGAAATGTTAGAAGTTAATATACCGTTCGGGGACCAAGTGGACTTCTGATGTTCAGAGAGGATGTTTTCAAGGTGAATCCAAAGCCTATAAACAAACAAACAATGCTCTATCAGCTACATCAGAAACCTCATCCATATGAATTCTTCATTGCTTAAAATGACAGACTGAAAGCAAAGCCACATGTTGCTTACTTCATGGCCTGTTGTGGCAGCTTTTAAATCCCTGCCTTCCTGGGAAGTGACCTCATAAGAAAATCTTATAAGACTGTCATGTGGGGAAATCCTCATAACATTTGGGTTAATGTGCTTACACTGCAGGAGAGGTCACCAGGAACATCCAATCGTCAGAGAGTCCTGAGGGGATGTGATGTTAGCTGGGTCATGGAAGGATCTCTCTCAACACACATCTGGGGTGTTTTGTGGCATATTCTATAGCAGGCCGTGTGGCTTAATAGTTAAAATGTAGGGTTGAAAGTTACGAGGGTTGGGGGATCATATAGCCACTGAGCTATTGCCTGACGCGCTGACCCTACACAGCTCATGGTATTTCAGTCAGCTCAGCTGTAAAACTGGGCACAAAGGCCAGACTTTACCAAAACCAGATGTTGGACTCCAGCTCTGTTCTTCAACTAGTATCTTTTTTTTAATGTGGCTGTCAAGTCTCTGTGTGTGTATGTGTGTGTGTGTGTAGCAATATATATAGAAAAGCAAAGGCAAACTGGAGCCTACTCTCCCAGTAAGACTGGGAGGGATGAGTAAGTTCCCAGAATGCTGGCCCTGACCCATTCCACATCCTGGCCTCTCCCACCTGGCCAGGCTCACGTCTGTCACAGAAGTTGCAGCAGCTTGTGCACATTAAGAGCCTACTGTTTGGAGTAAGTTAATTATAACTAGAATCGTTTTTAGGTATCCCTAAGAGAGGCCCTTAATGGGTATGAGTCACGGGACTCCCAGCACAGAGATCCACACGGACCCTCCCCAGCCCAAGGAGCCACAGCTCCCAGCACAGAGATCCACACGGACCCTCCCCAGCCCGAGGGAGCCTGGCTCCCAGCACAGAGATCACACGGACCCTCCCCAGCCCGAGGAGCCACAGCTCCCAGCTGAGATCACCGCGGACCCTCCCCAGCCCGAGGAGCCACAGCTCCCAGCACAGAGATCCACACTGACCCTTCCCAGCCCGCTGCTTTTCTAAGTGTGGGCCCCTACCACAGAAACAGTTGGTGGCCATCAGCTTCCTCCTGCTGAGTACAGTAGAAACTTTTTAGCTGACTTTCTCTGAAGCCATCTCCCCCAGTTAGCCAAGCTCCCACTTCCTCTGCAAAGCATGCTGAATAATGCTGCTTCTGGATCCCAAGCACCCTAGGACACCTGCTCCCTTCTCCCCTCCCAGGTGCTGTTTGGGTACCACGAGTCAGTCCACTGTACCATGTACCCTGCGTCAGTTTACCAAGCCCATTTATGCCAGTTGCCATTGTAATCATCCAAAGTAAAGAACTATTACTGAAACAGGAGTGAGAGTGCACAAAGAAATTTACTGTTTCCTATTCATTAAAAAACTGAAGTGATTATTTTGAAATAGCTCAGAAGGGGTGAGTTCCTATTAAAAATAGTTATAAAATGACATAAAACTCCACACGGTTTCTGCCTTCTGGATGCTCTGCAAGTACCTTTAAATTCTCACTCCATTTGAAAGAAACGGATAATGCACGAGAGCGGTGCTTTCTGGAAGGAAGACAATTAGGATTACAATCAGCCAACCCACCATGACAGAAAAGGCCTTGGATCCCCGTGAAAAGTTAGCAACTCTATTGTATGTTTCTAAAGAGCTAGAAGAGAGGACTTGAGATGTTCCAAACACATAGAAATGATAAACATTCAAGGTGGTGGATGCTCTAAACACCCAGACTTGACCATTGCACATTCCATGCATGTAGCAAAATGTCCCAGGTGCCCCATAAATATGTACAAACTTTATATATTAATTAAAAAGCAAAGCAATATCTGTGTACACTTTTAAAGTTCAAATAATAAATGTGGATAATAGGTATTTATATGCATAAATATATATGCCTGTATTTACACATATATATATACACACATTAGCACCTACATTTTACATATCACATGACTGTTGATTAATCAACAAATAATCCGAATCTTGTCAATCAAGATAACTTTTGCACCATTTTATTATTTTCCTAATTAGTATTCTCCAATTACTTTCCTTTCATTCAAGTGTCTCTAACTGTCATCGGCCCACGCAGATTTCACTTGGGCCGGGAACTGAGGTTTTCAGCCCTCACTGGAGCCAGATGGCAGGGAGACTGTTGGTGAGGCTCTGAGCCAGGCAGAAGGCGGCCCTGCTATGGGGCACAGCTTTGTTTAATACAACAGCTCCTCTGTGCCCAACACTCATACTGCCCCAGGAAGTCATGCCAAAGTCCAATCCTGCCAACATTCATGATGCAGAGAAAGAAGCCACAGCCTAATCCAACTGGACCAAGCATCCGTAATCTCTCCTTCACTGACTAAAGCAAGTCAAGGGCCAACTGTAACATTCAAAACTGGACAGTCGACAGTCCTGTCAGCTGGAGCAGCATATTTTAATAGAAAATATAGTTGATTCCAAACTCCAAGAGCTACCCAGCTGTACTCTCAACCAGAAATATAAATAATCAAAGGGATCATGGATTTTATTAATCTTTTTGAAAACTACTGACTCTTGGCTGATGGTGGGTAAGGACTCATATTTTCTCAGTAGTGGCAAAAAATGACAATATTTTTATAGTAAAAAACTCAGCCTGAGATGTTAGGGGGAAAAAAAAGATTGTCTCCCCATTCTAGTGATCTGTAGGATCCCAGATCTAGTGATCCTGTAGGAACGTCTAAGACAGTGAAACATGAACAGTTAATAGTCACTCATCATGAGAGGTCCCAAAAGGAAGAAATACTATGGGCAACAGCAAAAAGAGATGCTCTTGTGGGGTGACACTACACTGTCCAAGGACTTTTGCCACTGCTTTGTGGAGAATTGTTGTGAAAATACAGAATTAAGTAGCTGCAGGGATTCTCTCATCAGACACTATTAGGCCAGCTCCCAAGTGACATTTGTGTACAGCGCAGAATTCGGAACTAAGGGAAAAAAACACTTATTTGAAAAAACATTGACATTTACAGGTAATTACATTCCATTTAGCAGCTTGTTGAGCCTTTGATCATCTATGAGTTGCCTGAAGCAGTTTGCTGCTGTATGGAAAACTCTAGACCCAGAGAACCAAAGATACTGTAACATGAGCCAGAATGACATTATCACTGAGAACGCAGCAACATATTGTGAGAGGAGTCGGTCTGCCTGAGAAACTCAAGATTCTCCTCGGAAACGCCTTGTTTTTCTTCAGACGTAGTCACTGACTCTTTCTAGCTTGTCTCAAGGTGAGACTTTATCCCAGGTATTTCTTGTGAAGTAAGATTGTTTCAACAGAACCCGAAACATTTTTCCATCACACACTGCCTCACAGTATGTGACGATAAAGCGGACTTCAGTCCTGTTATTTACGTGGAAGAACTGGGCTTGGCAAATTTGGTGTGTTCTGTATGAAACCAAGTACACCTTTTAAACTGCCTAAGAGTTTGATCTATTACAAATATAACAGGACAAACTCTTTTGACCCATGGTTAAACAAAACTCTCCAAGACTGGAATGTAAAAGGACACTGCGTAAATTCTATGGTGAGTTTGAGACCTCTGGGTATCAAGTCTCAGCGAAGTCAGGTCTCCTTCTCACTGTCTCCCAGGCGGAGATTCAAGAATGAACATGGTGGCCGGGTGTGGTGGCTCACACCTGTAATCCCAGCACTTTGGGAGGCTGGGGCGGGTGGATCACCTGAGATCAGCAGTTCAAGACCAGCCTGGTCAACATGGTGAAACCCCATCTCTACTAAAAATACAAAAATTTGCTGAGTGTGGTGGGGCATGCCTGTAATCCCAGCTACTCGGGAGGCTGAGTCAGGAAAACTGCTTGGACCAGGGAGGTGGAGGTCGCAGTGAACCAAGATTGCACCTTTGCACTCCAGCCTGGGCAACAAGAGTGAAACTCTGTCTCAAAAAAAAAAGGAATGAACATGTTGAGGTGACACCTTCTAGCATGGACCTCCCATTATGGTAGGTTATTCAATCCACCTTAGCAACTCATTTTATCCCAGGAACAAGGGACTGAATTCTATGTGAGTAACATGTACAACTAAAAACCCCTGTGGTCACTGGGTAATAACGCAGCCTTATGTTCTGCACAGTCTAGCCGTATATAGTCGGGACACGTGATCACCTTCTCAGCCTTGTTTTTTTTTCTCTCCAGCCAATGGACTTCAGACTGTCCGAGAGTCTCCACCTAAGACTGAACACGAATCACCTGCAGAGTTTCGTGTACATACAGATGCAGTAGGTCTAGGATGGAGACCAGATCTCCTGTGTTAAAGAACCTTCCAGGCGGTTTGGACACCAGTGGGGTGTAAACCACACTGTTGAACCAGAGAGAGGGGGATGACTTTGGAGTTTGAAGGAACATCTCAGTTCTAAAGCATCTAGCACCAGAGTCCGTCCCTCGCAAACTGAGAAACTAGACTTCGGGCTCAGGAAACATCTCCCTGGGTCAGAGTAAACCAAGTTAAGGTGGCAAACTTCCCCCCAAGTGCTTGTTATTGTCAGCAGCATCAATAGGAATAGGGTATTTTTTCAGCAGCCCTGTTGCATTCCCAGAGGCAGACTGCAAAGGTCACGTGGCTGTGTCATTTAAACTTCAGAAATACAAGAGACTTGGAGCCATTTATATTAGAGTTGGTTTTGTCAAAACAATTTATGGTACATCTCACACGCTGCATGTTTTATAAA
The DNA here is from genome assembly GCF_008728515.1 of Papio anubis. Classification (NCBI taxonomy): domain Eukaryota; kingdom Metazoa; phylum Chordata; class Mammalia; order Primates; family Cercopithecidae; genus Papio; species Papio anubis. The sequence goes on along the minus strand of NC_044978.1, from coordinate 123,074 downwards.
ATCCTTTCTATAGGAATGGAGCTTATTGTGGACCGACCTGCCACAGCACTGCCTACTACCGGTGACTGCATTCTGTGATATATTAAGTTATCCTGGTTGGAATTCTACTGCTGATTGCCTGGTGCTACATCCAGTAACAAATCACATGTATGTTATGGGACATCCAGACTGATGTGCGCTCAGAAGGCACCTGCATGAAGTTTTTCAAAAGAACAGTCATAAGTTTTACTAGATGTGACAAACCTTGTAAAAGTTAAATAATGTCACGCTTTATAAGCATTTCATTTAATACGACTGAACACATGGAGGGCATTGAGGATAATATTTAATTTTTTCCATATGTGGATTTAATACTATATAGAAGTTCCAGTCCCAGATTGCTAATTTTCCACCATGTGGTAGCCATTTAGTTGTATTTTTAAAAACACTTACCAAATTACAGAGTCGAGTTTCAGAGGCAGCAGCTATGAGGAGGTTTAGGGTACATGGCAACCCTTTGGCTTAGCCCTGGGTCTCAAGAGGAGGCAGGAAATCGTGACAGTATTTTTATGGCAGCACTCACTACTTTTCATAAGAATGAATGTGAGTTTGCAAAGCCACATGCTAATGCACTTCTAAGAACAGATTTGATTAGTGGGACTCCTTCCAATTCTGACCCGTTTTAGCCACCTACTGGAATACAGACCAGCACGGAAGATTCAGGTTTTTCAGATGTGTCTGTGAATTATAAGGCTTTCAAAAAATTTTTTACTCTGGAAAAGTGAGCTGGACCCAGAGTTTTAGTTGCTCATTCTTCAAAGTGAGACTTCAGATATGTCATTTAGCCTCTTCAGTGCTTGTGTATATTTGTATCTTTAATTGCGACAATAATATTTCCCTTCATTTTCATAGCAAAGCAAAGAACAGGCTTAGACAGTCAGGTTAGAGGAACAACACCTCCCAATACCAGCCACAGTTTATCTTCTATGACCATAAACAGGGAATTGAATCTTCTAGACAAGAAAGATTTATTCATTTTCTGTCTTATTCTAAAGTAGCTTTGAGTAGCTGACTCAGCCTCCTGAAGACATTCTTAGAAAGAGACAAAACCCTGCTGGCACGGTGTTTGCGTCGGCAGGTGAAGGCACACGTCGTTCACACCCAGCACCACCATCTAATGTGATAAATGCACAAGAAGGTGCTGTGAAACCTTAACACTCCGTCCAAATGTTAGTAATTATTATTAACCCTGTGAGACTGACCAGATACCTGGACCCACTAGTCAGAGCCTCCATCTGGATTCGATGGTCAGAAATAAGGACACTACACTGTATACCTATTTGATGATTCATGTCTATCTGGCCCAGGATAAAAAATACCCTTTCAAAATCATCAACGCCTGGGGAGATATGTTTTATCTCTGTGAACCAATTCCAGTTAATTCTCCCAGGCTCAAATAGTTTAGGACCGAGTCTATTTCACACAAAACTGAATACTCCAGACAGCTCACCTAGGAAAACTGAAAAATGCATACGTGGGACTCTCCGCGGAGCCTCGTCACACAGCGTGGGCAAGGAGCATGACTGTCTGACTTGCAGGTTTGCAAAACCAGCCGGAGCAGCCATCAGAGTTCCACAGTGGGAGACTGTCTGGTGAGAGACTGCCTGCCAGAATTCTGGAAGGGTCTCTCGGCCAAAGAGTATTTAATGGAATCAAAAGTCATATACGCTTTTACTCAGGCAAAGAAAAAGTGGCATCTCGTTTTCTATGACGGATTGACTCTCCCAGCCAGCCTCACGGGGCTGACTCCCGGGGGGATTTGGAGTGAAACCCTTTCAGCTTTCCATTTAATGGCGTCTCATTCTCCTACAGTTCAAACAGTCTCGTAGCAACCGGCTGTGTCTCTTGGGGTAAACATTCTGACTTTCAGGTACCCACAGCAGTGGCCCAGGCAACAGGCATATGCGACGGAAGGAAGAGGCTTTGGGTCTGCTTGGGTCCTTTGAGTCTTCGCTAATTTCTGCTATAGAGCCACCAGCTGGCCATGTTTCCTGGTGCCTGGTAGATCCTGCTAAGGTGTGCCTGCTGAGGTTGTCTTTATTTTCAGTGACAGTGCCTTGTGAGGATTTGGGCCCTTTCCCCGCCACCTCACCCCAAATCTCTTCCATGGCCATGTCTGTCTCCTGGAGGGCTGGTGTGTCTGTGACCTTTGCAGCAGGGTCACACCCATTGACCATGGTGGCCCCTGCAAGAAGGGCCTCAGCTCCCAGCAGAGCTGGTGACTGTGGACCTCCTCTGTGCCCTCAGGGCCCCAGCAGGCTAACCAGGCTCCCTCTGCCCTGCCATAGCACGTTCCCTCTGTGATCGCAGCTCCTTCCCACCAAAGTTCAAAACAGAGAACAGGAGAACAGGCCTCCTGCCATGGGCTGTCCCCTCAGCCTCAACTCCTCTGTGAGATTTCAGCTGGGAATGGAAGCCACGATGCTCATTCGCTCATCTACCTGCCTCTCTCTCCCTCACCTGCTGTGATGCCTGGCAGCGTCTACCTGCCTCTGTCTCCCTTACCTGCTGTGATGCCCTGGCCGTGTCTACCTGCCTCTGTCTCCCTTACCTGCTGTGATGCCCTGGCCGTGTCTACCTGCCTCTCTCTCCCTTACCTGCTGTGATGCCTGGCGGTGTCTACCTGCCTCTCTCCCTCACCTGCTGTGATGCCTGGCTGCGTCTACCTGCCTCTCTCTCCCTTACCTGCTGTGATGCCCTGGCCATGTCTACCTGCCTCTCTTCCCCTCACCTGGCTGCGATGCCTGCCCATGAGGGAAGGGCTCTCCACCTCCTCTGCAGCAGGGAAAGGACTTCTCTAAGGTCAGACTGTGGCTCCCTCCATCCCATGGCTCACAATACAACTCTGTGATCCAGGCTGATCACAGATATGCTAAGAAAGTGAAGGAAACTTAGAAAACTCATTCCCACCCCTCTAGCCCCTCGCTTTTCGGCTTGAGGTAGACTCCAAAACAGGCGCACGTCACACAGACTCAGGAGGCAGCTGGAAGGTGCTCCTGTAGGCCTAATACGGGATAATTTGAACACCAAAATAATTAAGGACAGTAACAAATTATAGACCTTTTATAAGATCTTGTTAATGAGTCCAAGCCAATAATCAATAGGTAACAAATCAGTGCAGGGAAGAGAGGGATCTTGCTTATAGTGCTACGTGTTGATTGGGAAATGTGGAGAAACAACCATCATTTTGCGGCCACCGTGGTAAACATCAGTTCAGGCACCAACAGATGCCAAATTTAGGGGTAAATTCTCATATGATTTGCATCGTCTCTCAGAGATTACAGCGATTAAAGTTACCATCAAGATTGAGGGACAGATGGACATCGCATGCCCCTAGAGAAAAACACACATCACTTCTGACCCGGAAAAACGAACCTGAACCTAACCACGCAGAGCTGTCAGACAAACTCAAAATGAGAAACCGTCTCTCTTTCTAAAACGGACTGTATTCTTCAGAATGTCCACGTCATAAAAGGCAAAAATAGGCTCTGAAATGTTCCAGGAGGCTAGAAAAATGCACGACAATCTCTTCCTAGACTGGACCATGTACTGGAGGAAGAGAAAAGCCTGGGAAGGACATTACGGGGTCAGCTGACAAAAACGGAACGCCGATGGCGGTCGGATAGAATCACTGTAGCAACATCAACTGTTCTAAACAGGATATCCTTATTCTTCAAAAATACACACTGAAGTTTTAGGGCCATGACGAATGCAATTTACTCTGAAATGGTACTGGACAAAAATACCAAGAAAAAGATTAAAACACGCATAAAACGTACATACAATTAGAGAGGGCAAAAGTAAAAAGAGAGAGAGAAAAAAAGCAAATAAGAGAGAAAAAGGAAATTAATACTAAAAGTAGATTAATCTGGGTAATCACGTGTCCTATGTACTATTCTTATTTTAGTAATTTTTCTGTAAATGTGAAACTATTTCCAAATCAAAGTTGTTCTTGTTTGTTTTTAATTTCTCTCTTTCCATGTATTGTATAATTTGGTGGGTTTATTACAACCTGCAATTTCTGAAAATATTAGACTGGTCTATGAATAAATAAAATAAATTTTATGATGCTTTCAAATAATCTTTAACAAGAAAAAAAATAAAGGTAAGCAGCAAATTAAACATTTGAAAAATAAACTACAGATTTATATATAAAAGCATGATCACTGATTTGATCAGGAAAAAAACTAATTAAAACTATGAAAAATGCAAAATTTTTGTCAGTTTAAAAATAAAAAGGAACATTTTCTTTAGCTAAAATCATGCACAGAGTGAGATTATAAAACATATTTTCACATCATATTTTTTCAAAATCATGTGTTTTCAATTCACAGATATTTCTAGACTGTCAAAATAGAACAAAATGTATTTCTACAGGGAATCAAGTTGTTAGTGTAAACATAATACACAATTTTTTTTTGTCAGTGGGAATTATTGTTTTCTGTGGATTAATAGGCAAGTTATAATAAACTCCTCTTTTCGATTCTATGAAGTTTTAAAGTTTTGTTTCAAAAACTTAAAACTTTTTTTCAGAATTTTGGTGAACCTTTTATTTTCTCTCTTCAGATGCCTGGTATCTTTATGTATTTTCAAAAGAGAAGTTGAAGATGTGGTGAATTTCATATTTAAATAAAGAAAATATCTTACTATTCTAAATCTTGTGTTCTAGCAGGGATAAACACTTTAAAGAAATGCAATGAAATTCTTTCAACAGAATTTCCAGGTCCAAAAGGTAGGTGGTGATTATTTTGGGGAGATATTTCTTGCAACCTGAAATTGCACCAGGTAAAGCCCACTCCCAGTTTCTTAAGAGCTATCATGTGGTTATTGCCTGTAAGACAGCTGACAATAAACTGGCTTAAAAGAAAAAAGCTAAAACATAAACACGTAAAAAGTAAAAGTAACACAAAGCACAAGTTTGTAAGTAACTTTTAGACAAAGCCTGCATTTCCTTGCCATGTGGAATAGAACATGAACCCATGGTAGTTCCTGCTTAAACGAAGATCAAGGTTCCTTCAGATCTCTGTGAGGAAATCTCACCCACTGTCACTTCCACAAGCAACTTCGTTTCCTGCGGAACTGAAGATGCCTCGATCTGAGCAACAACTTCTACCTTCCAACCTTCCCCGTTTGAACCTCCCTGGCGCCCTGTCTCCCTGAGCTGTCAGCAGCACAGCACACCCCCAATCACCCACTGAAAACGCAAAAATCTCTTGTAAAGAAAAACAAGAAGGTGCAAGCTCACTGTGGGCTGGTAAAGTTGAGATACACAGAATCCTTATCTCGTGGCGTAACTTGTGACCTGATTCACGTGAACTCCAAGAGCTACGCCCAGTCTACAAGGGCCTTCAGGGAATGAGAAAAGCTTCTCTTCCGCAGAAGCAATCCTGCGGCACCTTCTCCAGTTCTGTGGGTTCTGCTCCATGCGATAGCATCTGGGGCTCTGGTTGTCTGGGGTTCAACTGGGCTGAAATATGCAAAACGGTTCACTCATGTGATTGTCATTGGTGCTGGCCATCAGCTGTGAGCTCATCCAAGGCATCTAAGGGAGCATTTCCACCCCCTTCTATATGGCCTCTCCCTGTGTCTTGGACTTCCTACAGTATGGAGACAGGCTCCCAAGACTCGGGATCTCAAAAGCAAGCATTCCAAGAGAAATGAAGTGGCTGTCACTTAAGGCTTGGGTTTAGGAGTTCCAAATGACATCTCTGTCACATTCTATCTTAAAGCAGTCACAAGGCCTGCTGGGATTCTAGTGACAGGAAATCTGCTCTGGCTTTTGACAGAAAGGGCAGGAAGCACATGCAGAGAGAGAGGTGGAATGTTGTGGACCGTCTCAGGAGACCAGCCACCACACTGCGTGTAATGTAATGGGGAGCCAAGCAAGAAGACACCAGGCAGACGAGAACAGAGGTAGCCTTTATTGGGCTTGCGGGCGAGGTTCACCGGTCCTCTAGGAGGAGGGCCAAGGAAGTCGCACTCGGGGCAGGTATCAGGGGCCTTTTATAGGGTGAGGTAGGCGGGGTTTGTAGGTTTCGATTTCTGAGGAATGACGTGTCCAGGAGCTTGCGCAGAGCGGGGGTGTTTTGGCGGGCGCCAGCTTTTTTCACAGGCTGAGAGTCTTAGCAGGAAGTGAAGGGCAGGAAGTCCAAACAAAGGGCCTGCCATGCCGGGTGATACCGCCATGTTGGGTCTAGATTCCTGCCTAACACTGCACAGCTGACATCCGGCAGCCCTGCCCAAGCCCAGTGGCCTTGCTGATACCCATTTCCTCAGATGTTCTGGTTTTGGGTTTGTTTTTGCTGTTTTTGCTAAGTTCACAGTCAAATTAGGATAAGTCCGAACTCTCCCAAGTCACCCGATCCTCAACCTCATCGTTCTGGCAATCTAAAAAGGAATCAAGGTCTACCTACGCACATTTACATACACATTTTCACACACATTTTAAAAATAATTCTTCCCTTAAAGTCGATCTTTAAATCAATCATCCTTCTGCATTTTAGCTGTCTGGATGCCAGTCTTATCTTTCCCCTATGGTCTTCTCATTTGCCAGTCATTATAAATTAGCATGTCAAAAATTCACATTTATGTAGCACAACATCACATCCATAATATAATTCATGCCTTCAACGAAAGAGTTATGCTTCAAAGGCAGACGTCATTAGTAAGTGGTGGAATTTCACATGTGGTTAAAACTTCTTTTTGCCAGTAAAAATAAAACACTCACGAGTAATACTTTAGAGCCGTTGTTAACCTCTTATAAAATACAAAAGGTAAGGCAGAAAAGGAGGAAATAATGTTTCTAATCTCTGCTTAATCTATTCCCACTGCGGGCAAATCACTTTTCCTTAGATTTACGAGAGTTTTCCTATAAATGCGTGACACTGCCTTTGAGTAATTGCTACCTAATAAATAGTGCTGGCTTCCTCCATGTTTTATTAGTGAGAGACAAAACCTTCACCAAATAGACTCGTTTCTAGTTGGCAGTCATCCTCAGGATGTCTATGAGGACTTCACTGGGTTCAAGGTCAGAAATGAATGAGCTTTGGCAGAGAGTCTGCAGGTGGCCTAATCTACTCCGCACGATGCTCTAGGGAAAGATGAAACCCTCTTACAAAGCAACCTTCTCTTCCAGAAGGGGGGACTATCCCCCAGGGTGGCCATGCCGGACATCTAGAGTGCTCGGATGCTCAGAGAGTAATTGGAAGTCAACTACCTGTTTAAGCATCATCTGCTTCTGACCACCATATATGACAAGCTGTAATAAAGTTCTAGAGTTAACAGGGTGATAGGTAGAGAAACAATTACAAAAGGAATATTCTTATAGATAGACCAAATGCTAGGAAGAGTTACATGGGAAAAAAAAAGACATGGTTGAAGTTAGAAGGTGTCAGTAGAAGTGTAATTAACACAGTCCTATAATAAGTTGCAATATTGGAACTGGTCTCTATATCTTGTCATGTCCCTTGTCTTATGTAATCCTCACATGCTTCACACTCTTTAAAATAAGTTTGAATTTTTGTATTAATTTCATTTTTAAAGCGTTTTCACATTTTTTCATGCAGCCCTGAGAAGACATGAGGACAGGAATTATTATTCCTGTTTTACAATGAAGAAAGCTAAAACCAAAAGTCTTCTTAGATTCTAACCTCTAAAATTAGCTCTCCGAACATTCCCTTAAAGGACCAAGTCTAAGCAATTTCAGCAAGAAAATGAGTTTGCACAGATACTAAATTTGCTTTTTTACTGTTTTATTATATACTCAAAACAGAATGGAAAAAGACATCTTGAAACAAATTAAAAGAGTCAGCCCTCGCTATGCATGGGTTTCTCATCCTTGGATGGAAACTCACAGATGCGGAGGGTCAACTGTACTATTTTCCAACTGGCTTCAGCCACCTGCAGACGGGGAGCCTGTGGACACAGGGCTGCCTGCATATTTGCCTCATGTGGACACTGGGAATCAGACCTCCTCCTACGCTGAGAGGAAATTATTCCAGTTAAGAAGAAAACAGTGTCTTTTAAAATAAATGTAACTATTGAAAAGCACAAGGTGTCCTAATTACCAGTAACATCCTTTAATGAGATAAAATGTCTTAACAGGCATCAAGAAAGAATTCAATGTCCACCTCTCAGTGACTGCAATTATATTCAGTGACAAGATTAAGTGAAGTAACCTAATCATTTATTGCATTTAAAACGCTGGTATCACAATTTGGATAATGTATTTTTAAAGGGGGATAATGCACTTTTAAGTTCTAAATTAGTATTTGCAAAGAACTCAGAGCCCCCTGTGATGTGCAAGCTGGATTGATAAAAATGATCTGAAGGACGACGTCCACCCAGCCGAATGAGGGTAACCCTAGGGAAGCAAAGGGGTCCAAGATCACCATACGATACAGGGCACCAAAACTGATTAATTTTGCTTGATTTTCAGGCAATCTGAATATACCAGCAGGATCCAAACTGTTCTAAAATATGGTCTCACTGAAACAATTTGGTTTTGCTAGCAAGGTGGAAATGAATTCATCAAGTTTGTTGTCACAAGCAGCCACACAGTGTGAAAACAGCCAACACTTCTCCTGTTGACTGACATCATTTCACGGATTTAACTTTTGTGCTTCCAAGCCCAACCTCTGTATCCTCTATACAGGCATTTTACATTTCGCTTGTCACTCTCCACTCTCTAGAAGCAGAGAAGCAGCTTTGCGAGAAGTAGTAAAGTTATGAGAATAAGCTGGAAGAAATGTTTCGGATAAAGAGCTGGTAACATTTAAAGCAAATTGCTCTGGCGTAAGTTCAGTCCTGTACTAGCCCCATCTCATAGATCACAGAGTAGGTGATTGGTGAAGTTGATGGGATATTGATTCCAGCAGGAAAATACAGGGCTATAAAACAAAAGATGATTAACATGAAATCGTTGAGTAAAGCAAAGTCTTAATAGACTGGGAGTTGTTAAATGAAAAGAGTGGGTGAGAGGACTGGGCTCTCAGATCGCTTACAACTGAATTCTTTTCATTGTGTGTTAAAATTCTCCTGTGTGTTTTTACTCTCCTGTATATTATCAATCCGTATTCACCCCGTGAAAAACATCTGAAATTGCATGTGGGGAAAAGTAACCAAATCCAGGATACATCATCAATCAGAGCGAAGGCAACTCAAGGCAACGGCAACCGGGGCCTTAAAAACCTATAAATACTGTCCGAAAATGAAGATTTTTTCATTTCTTTCATTTCACAAAGTCCCACTAATGTTTCTCTACACACCATGTGCAACTCTTTCTTAATAAATTCTGCTGCAATGCAGTTTACAGGCTGATTTGTTGCTTAAAATATGCAGTACCAAATCCACTCCAGATAAATTTCTAAAATACTTTTGTGTAACTTTCAGAGCAGCAAGTAGTTTTTAGCCAATTATTTCAAGGAAATAAACACTCTTGGTTCCTCTCCATCTCCCAGCGCGATGCACACAATTCATCACATCACAGCCACCACATCACCCACTGCTGGCATAATAATACACCATCATCAACACTATGACTACCACAGCCTATAACACTACGTAATATCACCATGACCATCACATCACCACTGCCACTAGGAAACACACCAGTACCACCACCACCACCACCACACTGCTAGTACACATACCAACACCACAACATCACCACTGCTGCTAATACACACACCACCACACCACCACATCACCACTGCCACGAGCACACACCACCATCACCACCACATCACCACGGCCGATAGTACGCACATCACCATGACCATCACATCAACCACTGCCACTAGGAAACACACCAGTACCACCACCACCACATCACCACTACTGCTAGTACACATACCAACATCACAACATCACCACTGCTGCTAATACACACACCACCACCACATCACCACTGCCAAGAGCACACACACCACCATCAACACCACATCACCACTGCAGCTAGTACACACATCACCACTCATTACCACTGACACTGGCACACACACAACCACCAGCACATCACAACTTCCAGTAACAAAAACCACCACCACCACATCACCTCTGACACTAGCACACACACCACCACCACCAGCACATCACCACTGCTGCTACTACACACACCACCACAACCACGACCACCACATCACCATTGCCGCTACTACACATACCAACATTACAACATCACCACTGCCACTAGTACACACACCACCACAACAAGCACATTGCAACTTCCAGTAACAAAAACACCACTACCACCACACCACCGCTGCCCCAGTACACACACCACCACCACATCACCACTGCCGCCAGCACTCCCACCACCTCAATTCCCCCTAAATATTATTACTCAAGAAGCTCCTTTGCCCAGGAAATCAGGCATTCTTCAAGACTTCATGGTTTCGTTACACAAGGAAAGAGGCAGCTTTTGTGAAACCGAGTCAGAGCTATTAGGGAAGTAAGTAGAGAACTTACTGTGTCTAGTCAGCTGCTCAGAACCGAGAATTAAAGGGACAGCCTTAGGAGTCCTTATGCCTGCTTTCCAGAGCAGAAACGCTCATCACAATGGAAAATTTCAAGTTCCTGCTGATGGAAGGACTTTTTTCCAGAATCCCTCAAAGGACCTGCAGTACACTCAGATAAAAAGTAAACAAGGAAATATTAAAACAAGGTTTGCATTGAGTCCTACCTTGGGGGAGCTTCAGCTGAACTATTTATAAAGACAAAATCATCCTTGAGATGGTTCTAATCGTTACCATTCTACACAAAATATCAATGACTGAAAACACCGTGTGACATCAGCAAGATTTTATGAAAAGTCTAATTATACAAGGCAAGTCGTTTCAACTATTTACTTTCCCAATGTTTCTCTTCTACCCATTTCCCAGGAGTTTTTCCTTAACTTCTGTGGATTATCATGAAACGCCAAATCCAAGTTTCATTCTTTGGACATACACCTCTCTAATTTAATGCAGGGTTACCCGACACAGCAAATAAAAATATAGACTACCTCATTTAATTTTAATTTCAAAAAATGATTTAAAATATTTTAGTGTATGTCCCATGCGCTATTTAGTAAATACTTACAACTTTTAAAAGTATGTGTTGTTTACCTGAAATTCAGCTTAATTGATGTTTGGGGTTTTACCTGGTAACTTACTCTAATTTTACTCACTGATGATTTACATGGTATTTTAGAACTTGCTCCATCATTAAAGAAAATAAAACAGCTGTTAGGGATAGAGCAGCTGGAAAAATCACAATTTGTAAATAAGAAAATGTACATGAAGGCCCTTTATAGGTTTATATGTGTAATACCAGTAATTCCCAATGGGTCATGGCAAGAAAGAGGGAGGGGAGAATTAGAATATTGAGCATTTACCTGAGATTGAAACCACTACACTGTACAAATATTATGCAGTTCCATCCCGTTTTTATTTTCATCTTGGTTATAGGCACAAGCTTTGGAGTGAGACTGGCCTGTTGAACCATGGCTCTGCCTCTTCCTAGCTGTTTGATCCTAGACCAGGCATTTAACCTCCCTAAGCTTCCACTTTTTCATACTTAAAATGAAAGCGACGATACCCATCTCATGTGGTAAGCGAAAGCACTAGCAGCGCCGTCCTCTTTCTAAAGCACTGGAACTGACCTGGCTTCAGGCGAGCCCTCGTGAATCGAAAGCTATTATTCTTATCATATTGTGCAAATTGTTTCACCATGTCCGTTCGCAACAGATAAAGCTCCCTGGCAGTAATCGTCACATAAAATGTTCCTCCCTACTTTATCTAGGAGCTCAGTCAGCCGGGGCTCAGGGGAGAAAGGCCAGCAGCCCCTCGAAACTTGCAGAATATCAGGCTCTAGAGAAGCATTTATCCTGAAAAAAGTCAGGACTCCAGGGAAAGTCAGGCTCCATTCACAGCCATTTCTTTCCTCCTCTGGCGTCGCGCTGACTCTCTTTAGAATCTCTCTGGATGGAATTCCTTCCCAACTCCAACGCGCAGAAGCAGTGAGTCTGTCCAGTCTATAAGTCGAACAGTCCTTCAGTAATTCCACTCCAGGGTGTGCTCTGCGGGGTCAGAACCAGTGCTTCAGTGTCACAGGCCTATACATTCGAAAGCGGTTCCTGGAAGCCTCGCTCTGCTCTTAGAAGTCAACGCTCCCCACACCCAACCCACCACGTAACAGAACAGCAGACTCAGCCAAACGCCCTCTCCACGGAGGCGAAGGAGCTGCTGCAACTGACCGAGGGGCCGTCCAGTTGCTCGGAGGGTCCGTTCAGCCTGTGTGGGCAAAACTGGTCTAATCATTGACCCTGGAAGCTTCCACTGCATTTTCAGGCGTATTACCTTCTTAGAGGAAACAGGACAGCTGCTTCCCTGAAAGAAACGCTGGCAAAGCCCAATTTGTGAAATGTGTTTCGTTTCAAAGGCTGTAGCTTACGGGCAACATGGATTTTGCAGAACCAACTTAGAATGCAGTTTCAAACCCACCCAAAATCTGGAGTTTCTCTTGAAGATTTTTACCTTCTAACATACTTGAGGGAGTGAAGAATTACTCGTAATATTCTTTGCTGCCTACAGTGCCAGCAGATGCCAGCACTGTGAAAACTGCTGGAGGTGGCGGGCGCTTTGCCCCTGTGCCCTAAGCCCACATGAATATTTTCCACCTGATCACTTTTAACCTTTTAGCAGACACCTAGAATTATACGCAGAAGAGCAAACAGATAAGTACATAACCTCCTGAGGTTTCTTACAGAAAGAGAAAATGTTTTCCTAGGACTTCATAGTGAAAACGCTTTTGCAAAAATTTTGACCACGAGAAAACTGTGACATAGAAACATTATGACAGCAAAACAAATCTGACCTAATCCATCTTGCCTCTAGCCTCCAAGCTGCCCTTGCTCATCCCTGAGTGGAAGCCACGCTAACTGTGGGAGGAATTTAGGTAATAGTTTAACTTTGAAACAAAGATGACAACAGCCCTTCCCTGAAACAACCCCCTTCTTGCCTGGAGACCAGATGACTTTTGGAAAATTAACAAATTAGCCACAAGATTAGAAATTATGGCTCAGGAATCATGCAGCCAGGGGCCACAAAATCGCTCACCTCTCCAATTGTTCCTATGGATAACATTACTATTGTAAACCTAAGATTGGTGTTCAAGGTAGTTTTCAGACCCCGAATTTTGATGGACCAGCTGGCACCACATGGAAGGGTAAACTGGCTCATCTGGTTTTTGGCCCCCACCCAGGCACAAGCCCAGCACTAGAGGGCAGCTTCGACTCCCTGTCATTTCATCTCCAGCCCAACCAATCAGCACGCCCCATTCCCTAGCCCCACCCCACCAAATCAGCTTTCAAAATTCCTAGCCTCTGAATTTTCAGGGAAGTTGATTTGAGTCATAAGAAAGCTCCAGTCTCCCTTTTAGCTGGCTCTGCATGTATTAAACGCTTTCTCAGTTGCAATCCCCTGGTCTTGATAAATGGGCTCTATCTTGGCAGCGGGCAAAAAGAACCTCTTGAGTGGTTGCAGTGGTCTGTTTATTCCAAAGGTATTCTCATTTCCAAACTCATTAGCAGAGAACACCCACACAGGGACAGATGCACACCCTTGGTTTTCATGGCATTCCTAAGATGTTCTTTCAGAAACTATCCTTTCCCCTGGTGTTTCTGCAGAGAAGGAGATGACTAGATGGTAGACATATTACACCTGCACCTCAGTGGTACCCGTCCTTCCATCCTCCACATTCCCCTCCAAAGCACTCCCTTCCTAGTCCTCTCGCTAGCCCCATATTCAATAGGGAAACAGGGAGAACTACGGGTGATAGCAATTCTTGTCCTGTGAATTCTGTCCTCTCACCCTCTGTCAACGTATCCAGCAGCACTGCTCAGAATGTCTAGCGACTAATCTATCACCCCTTCAAGTGCACAGGTTAGGAGGTGGATAATAACACATGTGTCCCTAAAAAATTATCAATAATTTTGATTATCTTCAAAATTTAAGGTCGAGAATGCTAAGATGGGAAGGATCTGCCACGTCCACCGCTAGGCAGTGGTACAGGGCATTAAATATCACGATCAAGATCCTTGCTCACGAGGAGCAGGAACTCCATGTATAAAATGTCTGAATTTTAGATTTTCAAGGTGTGTAAACACGTTAAACCACACACAGGTATTTTTTGGTACGGTGCAATTGAGATTTTTAAATGCCTAGTATTTGCTTATACTTCTTTATAGTTAGTGTATCATGCCTTTTAGATCAATGCAGAAATTTAAAAGAACACTTCTGACCAGAGGTGGGCAGTGACCCATCTTAAGTGGGACAGAATATCCCTGAATTTGGCTCTGAAAATAAGCAGAGGTGGCCTAGCAAGGTCACACTTTAAAACAGTGATAAGCAACAGTCCTTAACCTCTCTGATCAGAAATACAGGTCTTATGTGAAAAGAAAAAAGGAAAACAAAAGGTAAAATCTCCAGAAAGAAGGCAAACGCCTGGAGCATCTGGGGCTGCCTTGTTAAAACACAGCCGTGGGAATGCTGGGATGTACTTTATTGCAGGGACGGCACAGACATCTAATATATTTAACTATAATCACATGGCTACTGCTTCTTTGAGTTCCACGCTGGGCGATATTAAAGAGAAAAAGAAAAAACCCTCTTCCAAGGAGGTCACTGACTACAAAGTAGGTACTTTATATCCTCCTCAAAAATCAATTCTCCTTCAAAGCTAATGTGTCCACCCAACCCTCTAATCACAGAGTTGGCTCTCCTGGCAACCAGCCCCATTCCGAAGCTATCTACGGACCCATCAGGGGTCACTGCCATAAACCCAGACACGGTTGTAAGTGGCTTATTATGAATAGAAAAGATGGTCCTCTCACCCCATCTCTTAGGAAATCACAAGGGCTGTGGGAACTCTGTGCAAAGAACCTGGGACGAAGGTCAAATATATATTCCTCAGGATGTTGCAGTATCACACCGCTGTTTAGCACGACAGCAGCTCGAAGCAAGACGCCTTCCTCTGAGTCTAGTAGGAATGAACACACCACGTCGCGATATTGAGATTCAGGTGTCACGTTTAGCCTACGGTGGGAAACACGAAACTCGGGACCTAAAGATTGGCTTTCTTTTTATCCCATCCTAACAACACCCAAGCACAGAGTCAGTATGCTGGGTACTGCGATGGTAACATCAAACAAAACTCACCTGCTCAAGGACCCTGTTCTACTCTGTGGATCAACAATGGTGATAAGAAGTACAACAAATTGTAACTTCTTTTTTTGTTTGTTTGTTTTTGAGATGGAGTCTCGTTCTTTTTCCCAGGCTGGAGTGCAGTGGTGCAGTCTCGGCTCACTGCGACCTCTGCCTCCCCAGTTCAAGCGATCCTCCCATCTGAGCCTCACGAGTAGCAGGCACGTCACCACGCCCGGCTGATTTTTGTATTTTTAGTAGAGTCAGGGTTTCACCATGTCGGCCAGGCTGGTCTAACTCCTGGCCTCAACTGATCCGCCCACCTCAGCCTCCCAAAGTGCTGAGATTATAGACAGGAGCCACCGCACATGGCCCAAATTTTCTTGATAGATCTAATCAGTCAGTCAGAACAAGAATTGTTAAACACGGAACACACCTTAAATACTAGCAGGGTGGGCAACTGTGAGATTCATGTGCTCACTGCTCACATGCTATGAGGTGCCTACTCTGTGTCGCCTACTGGGTGGTGTGTTCTAAAGGGTGGAAACAAGGTTTCCCTGGCAGCCTGGCAACGGCTTGTAAACCCCAGGCCCCGCCGCCCCTGCCGGAAGGTGTCTCACTGCATTTTTCAACATTTGGGCTCCATCAGCCACCTCCAGCCACTCACCCACCAGCACTCACATGTGCAGTCACCTGCAAATCAGAAAAATGTTCTTCTCACTCGGTCCCTGAGACAATTTAAAACTGCATGACTTGTCTCCAGCATCCGCAGTAACCAAACGGCTAATTGGCAGCATGGGCTGTACTCAGTCCTGTTTTCCTTTGTCCTCCAGCCTGACCCCCTCCTACCCTAACTCACTCCTCCCAAGCTGACCGCCGGGGGCCCTGCCAGATGCAGCTATGCCCCTACCTTTACTATTGTTTTTTGAGACAGGATCTCACTCTGCTGCTCATGCTGACCTTCACATCTTTTAAACCTCTTTCCCTCGCTCATTTCCCTTCTTCCCTCCACTGCTTCTGAAACCTGCCCAAGGTAACAGCTAGTTAATTTTAGATGAGATTGAGGAATTCTGCTTGACTTCTTCAGGTCGTAGATTTGCGTTTGTTGAATGCATTCTCAGCAAAAAAACCTTGTGCAGTTTGCTGTAGGTGGTACCTGTTCCAGCACACACAAGCCATGAGAAGTTCAGAAAGCAAACGGGGCAGAGGCAGCACAGTCAGCAGTTAGCACCAGCTCCAGAAGCAGGTGATTTGGGTTGGAATCTGCCCCACAGCTTATGAGTTCTGCAGTTTCCCCTCTCTGTGCTCAGTCTCTCATCTGCAGCTGAAAGCCATACACCTGACTCAGAGGATTGTTACAAATATTAGATGAACTGATACAGGTAAGGAGCTGAAAACAGTTCCTGCTAAGAACACAATCAATGTCACTTACTATGTTACTATCAGCAAGACCGATGACCTACTTTGTGAGGCCCAGGACAAAACGAACATGCAAGGCCCCTTGTTCAAACATCATCAAGCATTTCAAGACCATAGCCACACACCATTAAATCAGGTACAGGGCCCTGCTGAGCACAGAGCACTTGTGAGAGCACGGCCCCACACTCGCAACACCAATCCTGCCTCCCAGGTTTAGCACAAAAACACATCATTGCCCTAAGATCCAGGGACTCTTCTGGGCGATCATTGAGGAAAAAAAAAATAATCCTGGAAACCCATCTTTTGTTTGCCTCTGTGAGAGCGGGGACTGGCAGGAAAACATAGGCAGCACTTTCCAAAAATACAAATAAAATTGCCTGCTGCGGTGGCTCACGCCTGTGATCCTAGTAGTTTGGGAGGCCAAGGTTGGTGAATTACCTGAGGTCAGGAGTTTAAGACCAGCCTGGCCAACATGGCAAAACCCTGTCTTTACTAAAAACACAAAAATCAGCCAGACATGGTGACGTGCCTGCTACTTGGGAGGCTCAGGTGGGAGAACTGCTTGAACTGGGGAGGCAGAGGTTGCAGTGAGCCGGGATTGGATGGTGGCAGGTGCCCGTAATCCCAGCTACTCAGGAGGCTGAGGCAGGAGAATCACTTGAACCTGGGAAGCAGAGGGTGCAGCGAGCCAAGATCCCACCACTGCACTCCAGCCCGGGCGACAGACTCATCTCAAAATAAATTAATTAAATAATTTAATTAACTGTAATACCCCCTACCACCAAAAAAATCTCAAAGTAGGTTCTGCAAATGGCCATAATTAGATTTTTGATGGACGATCAAGAACGAAAATCACTTTGCGTATTTCACTAAAGCTGCTCTTCAGTGATGAAATCTTGTAAGAAATCCATAACCTCCTGCAAACAAAAACTTTTACGACATGAAAGGAATGTTGGGACAACAAAGTAGATTTGTAGTAAGTTTGGATTCCTTCTCAGATTAAAAAAAAGATGGCTCTTTAGATTCATTTATTTTTAAAGGCATATCCTTTACTGTTTAATTTTGTGTTTCGATTGCCTGTCAAACCACAATAGAGCCTGAGTCCAGAGCTACATAAACCAGTTTTACTTTCACTGGCAATTATAGTTTTTTAATCTTTTTTACCAGTTCACTTTCAACCTCTTTCTATTTTATCACTTGCAATCAAATCTCAGCAATTTTCTATACAAATGTGATCAAATGCCTTCCATTTATTTTAAAGATCTAAATTCTGATGAAATAAGACTATGTGATCAATACAAACAGTGTCCTGTATTCAGTTCCAGATCTTTGGTTGTAAATGATCATAGGACAGTATCTACCCAGAGGCCAAATCACCAGATGAGAGGATGGTGTCTACACAGAGGCCGAACCTCCGGACGACACGACGGTGTCTACAGAGGCCGAATCGCCAGACGACGGGACGGTGTCTACACAGAGGCCGAATCTCCGGACGACGGGACGGTGTCTACACAGAGGCCGAATCTCCGGACGATGGGACGGTGTCTACACAGAGGCCGAACTGCTGGAACCAGTTCACATTGCTTAGTACCAGATCACAAAATCTTTATGAGTCATATGACTTTTTCCCTTTTTCTTCCCTTCACATCTTAATAAAAACACATTCATTTTCCAAACTCATCATTTCCAGCAGCATTCATTTCAACCACAATTTCCTGGCCAATTTATTCATTCAGGTCCCATTTTTGGAGTTTTTATTTGAATACGCTGCACTAAAGCCAGTAATTTTTGTACAACTGGTCTCATTTGCTACATAACCCCTGAGAAAAGGTTAATATATCCTTATACATTCTCAAGTTCCAAATCTCTTCCTATTCCATGAGCTTAAAACTGTGTCAGGTAATTTCGGATCATTGGAACTATGGTTCCGTGCCGTGTCCCTCAGCTCTCTCCTATTCTATTTTCCGTGCCGTGTCCCTCAGCTCTCTCCTATTCTATTCTCTGTGCCGTGTCCCTCAGCTCTCTCCTACTTTATTCTCCGTGCCGTGTCCCTCAGCTCTCTCCTATTCTCCGTGCTGTGTCCCTTGGCTCTCTATTTTCCTATTTTCCATGCTGTGTCCCTCAGCTGTCCCCTATTTCGGTTGACAAGAATAGTATTATATTAATTTTCAGGTTCAAAAAAACCAGACAAACTTAAACATTTTTAGCATACCTCTTATAATTCTCAAAAACTACATTTTTTAAAAAACCTTCCTCTGGAATCAAATTATTTAAAAGTCTAATTTTTACACTTTTAGTAAAACTAGTGAAGAAATGTAGTGTTCTATGGTCTTTAAAAATCCTCTTAGCAAGCTATTTGTATAAATAACCTCTCCTGACTCATGATTCTTGGGCTATAAGGTGACACACCACCCCGCCTCCCATTTAATTCTTGGGCACTTCGTCTCTGACAATAAGATAAATAATAATTGGGAGACGATTTTTAAGTTTACCCAAGTGCACTGCAATTCCGATGGTTTCTGTACATAACTGTCAATGATGGTGACCCTGAGACAGGACCCTGGGGTTCATTAGGAGAACTGACACCTGCCCTACAGTCACACATTCCCCCCACCCCAGTTGCATGCAGTGCCATCACCATGGCTACGAGAGGTTTATATCCTTAGTTCCAGACCACAACCACTGGCAAAGTGAATGGGGGTCCACAGTCACGCAGGGAAAGCACAGGACTTGGAGAAGTGGTGGCCAAATGAGAAACTCAACGCGGGTGGCCCACAAGTCTCTCTTCAAATCCGTGAGAGGGCCCTTAAGGGGAAGAGAAAAGACCATTGTCGATGAGAGTTGTTGTGTGCGTCTCCCCCAGCACCCTGGGGACTCGCCGAGAACAAGGGCCTTGTTTTCCTCGCCCTTTGTGCCTAACACGGTGCTGGACACACGCTGCAGCCTGTAACTGCAGCAATGATCTTGTCTAGAGTGGGAAGTCGCTGGGAGCAGTGGTGAAATAAGACCCTGAAAAGGAAGGTTTTGTTGGCAGAGAAAGGGATGGAAGACAGGCCTTAATGGGAATGACAACAGGAGATTGCTGACCTCTGAGGGACTGATGGGAGTGACAAGGAAAAAGCAGTAAACTAGCAGAGTGATGGGAAAGGCACCAAGGACAGGTTTCTTCTGCTTTGCAGTTTTTACCAGGGCCTCCCCTTGAGGAAGGCCGTCCTCGCAGGCCCAACACGTCTAAGGTAAAAAGGGTCTGACTGCTCACCAGTTGCAGCAAAATGGTGGCGCATTAAACGTCGGGACAGTTTCAGCCGTGGGGTGTTTAATCAGCACATATGGGAAGGGCTAGAATAGTTTCTGGTGGGGAATCTATTTTTTCTTCATAATTGACCTTCACCTCTGAAGGTCTAGTCCCGATCAACAACCCCTGTAGCTGCAGCAGACACTACGGCAGAGGCTGCTTGGAGAAGAGACCCAGCAGAAGCGGTTGGTTATTGACAAGATACAATGGCCAACCTGTATTTTCAGGATGCATTGAATGAAATCACCTTCCTTAGAAATGCTTGATAAAATAAGCCATCTTTTATGCTGAGAAAAGAATTCAGACACAAATGAATACATATTGTATGATTCCATTTATATGAAGCTTGAAAACCAGCAAAACCAATCTATAGCGACACAAAGCAATTGGTGATTTCCTGGGGCCGAAAAATTACTGGGGAAGACTGACTGACAAGGGGCAAGAGGGAACTTCCAGAGTCACACAAATGTTCCACATCCTGGGCACACCAGCACACACATTTGTCAAACCACACTGAACTTGATCTTTAAAATGTAGGCCTTTTATTGTATATAAATTATATACCCCTTAAGTTGATTAAAAAGAAGCTGTCTTTACTTTAGAATGTGAAACCCTTCAGAAAGTTCTAAAAATTCTGCACAATTAGTACTGAACACTAGGATACACGTGGGCAACTAATCCTACACAGCTCAGCGCAGGACAAACAGAAAGGTCTTCCTGCAACATGCAATCTAGATGACGAAGAAATGACATACCTCAGAGACCTCTCTTTTCCCCCCATTCTGGCTTTGATTTTCATGAATTACGAAGTAAGGAAGATTCGGAGTGAATACCACAGCCATGATGCAAAATATATTTAGTCCGTTGAATATTAACATTTTACCATAACCATAATGTACATTTAGTTTGTTGATTATTAATGTTTAAGTTTCCTGTATGGAAAAAAATGTATGCATATATAGTTCTCGTTCTACATCTAGGTTCATTCATTCTATCTACTGGTCCTTTTATTGCCTTTTAAAATCTGGTGAAGGAATTTATAAGATGACTGTCTAGACCAGAGGAACTCAACTGACAACGGAAGTGATGATTCTGGCAGCCTTACCCTTTACAGACGGTGTTTCACAAGGTCTTGCTCCTGTCGAGGGGTGAGTTGCTTCATGTCTAGGACAAGCCCAAAGTATCCTAAACCAAACAGCACTTACAGGGCCTGCCTGTCTCTAGGCAGCAAAATGTTTTTGTTTGTTGGTGTTTTTATTTTTGTCTATAAACGTGTCCGTTTTTGTCTAATCTACAGACCATTCTTTACTGAACACCAGGAACAAGGCATCTTTCAGATGTGGCAGAGCTCAGTGCAAAAGCACTGACCTGACTGGTAATTTGGAGACTTGGGTTCCAATACTGGTTCATCATTAACCAGAGGCATTGCTTCAGGCAAGTCAAGGAACCTCTTTAGATCTAATCTGTAAACTAGGGGAAAAACAATAAATGAAATATAAGAGAAGATTCCTTTAGCTATAGAAGCTTATGATTCTATATGTCAAAACCCCCAGAAAATCTTAGACATCACCTAGACCTTTAAAGACCAGACTTCCCTGCGAAGGCGTTCAGGACCCTTTAGGACATGTATAAACCCACAACAATAGACCTCATATGCCTGGAGGCTTAACTGGCCCAGGTTGTTGCAAATGACCAAGTTTCTTTCTCTGATATAGCTGAATGGTATTTCACTGTGTGTGTATAGACCATGTTTTATTTATCCAATCATCTGCTGATGGTCGCTTAAGTTGATACCATAACTTGGCTATTGTGAATAGAGCTGCAATAAACACGGGAGTGCAGACATCTCTTTGGTGTAGATATAGTTTTTGTGTCAATACACAGAAGTGGGACTGCCAGGTCATATGGTAATTCTATTTTTAGTTTTTTGAGGAACCTTCGAGCAGTTGTCCATAAAAGTTGTACTAATTTACATTTCCACCAATGGAGTACAAGAGTTCTCTTTTCTCCACATTCTCACCAAAATTTTTAAATCTCTTCTCTTTTTTTTAATAGTCATGTTGAGAGGTGTGAGGTGCCGTCTCATTGTGGTTTTAATTTGCATTTCCCTAACAATTAGTGATAGAGTTTTTTCTTTTTACATATATTTGTAGGCATTTGCATATCTTCTCCTGAGAAATGTTTATTCAGGTCCTATGCCCATTTTTTTAATTAGTCTTATTTGTTTTCTTTCTACAGTTGTTTGAATTCCTTATGCATTTTGGATATTAGCTTCTTATCAGACGTACGGTTTGCAAATATTTTCTCCTAATTTATAGGTTGTTTCTGTTGTTTCTTTTGTTACACAGAAGCTTTTGTATTTCATGAAATCCCATTCATCTTTTTGCTTTTGTTGTCTGTGGTTATAGAGTAAAATTAAAAACATACTTGTTTTTAATTATGATGATTGGATAAATAAAACATGGTCTATACACACACAGTGAAATACCATTCAGCCGTATCAGAGAAAGAGGCTTGGTCATTTGCAACAACCTGGGCCAGTTAAGCCTCCAGGTACATGAGGTCTATTGTTGTGGGTTTATACATGTCCTAAAGGGTCCTGACTCCGTTCCTAGGGAAGTCTGATCATTAAAGTGCCAGGTGATGTCTAAGATTTTTCTGGTGGTTTTGACATACAGAATAATAAACTTCTATAGCTAAACTACAAACGAATGTCAGGTAGTTTTCTCCCTGTTTTCTTCTAGTAGTTTTACAGTTTCAGATCTTATGCTTAAGTCTCTGACCCATTTTGAGTTAATTTTTTCACAAGATATGAGAAAAGGGTTCAATTTAATTCTTCTATATATAGATATCAAATTTTCCAAAAAAAATTTATTAAAGATATTATTCATTTTATATTGTGTATTCTTGGCACACTTATAGGTTTTTTTAAAAATCCTTTAAAATCCTTTGGATTTTTTAAATCCTTTGCATTTATTTAGTTTTATAATTGATCCTTTGCAGAACCTGGAGAGGTGCTTGTGGTTTTAGACTTGGCTGATTGCCTTCCGAACTCTGATTCTGTTGCCAATTGTTTACTGAATCCAGAGGTTTATTTGACAAGAATATACCTCGTAGTGTGTTCTCCCATCAAGAATCACGTACTATCTGGTTGACTCTCCTTAACTGTTTCATGTTGGCAGTCTTTAATGCTCAATGCCTAGATCAGGGGTCAGCAAACTCAAGCCACTGGCCAAATTCTGATAATCATCTGTTTTATTTGGTCTATCAATGCAGCCAGACTCATTTATTTAATAATTATCTATGGCTACCTTATTGAAAATCAACTGATCATACATGTGTTGGGTTAGCTTCTTTCTTGGCTCTCTATCTGATCCATTCATTGATGTGTCTAGTTTTCTTTTTTTGTTTTTTGATGTGTTTATTTTTATGGCAGTATTAAGCTGCTGTAGTAGTATAGTTTGAAATGAGGTAGTGTGATGCCTACAGCTTTGTTCTTTTTGCTCATGATTGCCTTGGCTATTCAACGTTTTTTGCAATTCCATGTGAATTGTAGTTTTTTTTTTTATTTCTGTGAAAATGGCATTGAAATTTTGACAGGGATTGTATTGAATCTGCATATTGCTTTGGGTAGTACGTACATTTTAGCAATATTAATTCCTCTAGTTCACAAGCATAGAATATCTTTTTACATCTCTTCACTTTTAGTTGATACGTGTTTTTAAAAGTGAGGTGAGTATCTTGTAGGTAGTATATAACTGGGTCTTGTTTTAATCCATTCAGTCTCTCTGTCTTTTTATTGGAGCATTTGATACATTTACATTAAATGTGATACATTCACATTAAAATGGAAGTGGTAAGTCCTTACCATTCATAATTACGAATGTTACATGAATGTCAAGGTAATTACGAATGTTAAGGACTTACTACTTCCATTTTGTGAATTGGTTTCTGATTGTTTTGTAGATACTTTGTTTCCATCTTCCTTTCTTTCTGTTTTCTTTTGTGGTTTGATGATTTTCTTTAGTGGTATACTTCGAATTCTTTCTATTTTTATCTTGTGGGCCTACTGTTCATTTTTGCTCTGTGATTAGTATGAAGCTTACGTAGAACATCTTACAACTTACACATATAGCAGTCTATTTAGACAGTTCATATAACTGTTAGGCTGTAACAGTTGTACATAGTCAAAGTCACACAACCCTCCACTTTTATCTCCCAGATATTTTATGTATTTGATATAAGAATTTACATTATTTTATAATATGTATCTCTTGAAAATGTATTTTAGCTAAGTTATTACTAATAATTTTGTCTTTTAACCCCATACTAGGAATAAAATTGCTTTACATATCAACATTATAGTCCTAGGGTATTCTACGTATGACTCTTTATTATGCCATTGAGTTTTGTGCATTTGTACATTTTCTGTTAATAATTATTGGCCTTTTATTTCAGCTTAAGAAACTCCCTTTAGCAATTCCTGTAAGGCAGGCCCAGTGATGATGATCTCCTTTGGCTTTGGTTTGTCTGGGAAAATTTTTATTTCTCCCTCATTTCAGAAAGACAGATTTTCTGAGTAAAATATTCTTGGTTGGCTATTTTTATTTTTCCTTCAACATTTTGAATCTATCATCCCATTCTTTCCTGGCCTTCAGGGTTTCCATTGAGAATTCTGGTGGGAGTCTATTGAAACTACTCTATGTGCTGTGTTGCTTTTTCTCTCTTGCTGCTCTCAGAATTTTTTCTTGTCTTTTATTTGTGATAGTTTAATCATTATGTGTCCTGGTAAACTCCTCTTTGGGTTTAATTTTACTGGAGACCTCTGTGCTTGGGTATTGGGATATACCCTCATATTATATATATATACTTCATATTACGAAAATTCTCAGCCGTTCTTTGTTTAAATATGCTTTCTTACCCTTTTTTATCTTTCTTCTCTTTCTGGAATTTATATTATGTATATATTCAGTCTGTTGAGGGTGGCGCATATTTCTGCAGACTTTCTTCATTCTTATTTTTTTTAATTTTTGCCACTCTGATTGGATAATATCAAATGTTCTGTTTTCCAGTTCACTGATTCTTCTTCTAGCTTGATCAAGCCTGCTGTGGGAGCTTTCAATTGCATCTTTTCAGTTCAGTCATTGTGTTCTTCAAGTCTTGAATTTCTACTGGTTTTTAAGAATTATTTCTGTTTCATTGAAGTTCCCATTTTGTTCGTGTATTGTTTTCCAAATTTCATTTAATTTTCTATCCCTATATTATTGTAGTTCATGATCTTCTTTGAGAGGATTTTTCTAAACTCTTTGTCATTTTATAAATTGTCCTTTCCTTGGGGTTCATTGTTGAATCTATTTTAGTTGATTTTTCTTTCTGGAGGTATCATGATTTCCTGAGTCTTTGCCATCCTTGTAAGGATGTTATCTTTCTATCCTTACATTTGTGTCTGCATATTTGAGGTGACAGCCACCTTTCCCAGCTTTGGCAGGTGTTCTTTGACAGGAATAGTCTTCACAGTTTAGTGTAGCCTGTGGTTCTGAGTGGGTCCGCCCATAACAACCCTGAATATGCAGAGCTTCTTTGGGGGTTATTTCATTGATGGCATGCTGCCTTTTCTGTGAGTTTGAGTGGGGCAACTGGCTGGGATCTGCTTCCCAAGCAAGACCACTAAGCTGAACTCTGCAATCAGCATGGACTGCTGGATGGGCACTGCAACTTGCCTCTGACTAGACTGAACCATGAAGTGTAGTATTCTCTGACCAGATGGTCCCTCAATTTAAAGTCAGCAGTTAAACAGGGTTGCAGGAAGCACTCTGCGGTTAGGTGGAGTCTCTGACTAGGATGATGGGACCAGCTACTGTGCTCGGTAGAAATGCAATTGAGGTTTGCCTACCTGCTTAGGTGAGGTCTTGGGGTGGGCTTTGAGACTAGGCTGAGCATTACACTCCTGGGTGTGCGAGGTCAAGCACCAGCTCTTTGCTGAAATTTCCTGTGGTGGTTGTCCCCTTTGTTGGGTGGTGTATGGGTGTGGGCTTTGAGGCCATGTAAAGTACTATTTAAATGCTCCTCGGTGGGGACAGGTATGGTGGCTCACCCCTATAATCCCAGTACTTTGGGAAGCTGAGACAGCAAGATTGCTTGAGCCCAGGAGTTCAAGACCAGCCTGGACAACATAGTGGGACCCCATGGCTACAAAATGTTTAAAAATTAGCTAGGTGTGGTGGTGTGCACCTGTAGTCCCAGCTGCCTGGGAGGCCGAGGCAGGAGGATCACTTGAGCCCAGGAAGTCGAAGCTACAGGGAGCTGTGATCAGGCCACTGTACTCTAGCTGAGGTGACATAGTGAGACCCTATCCCAAATGATAGTGATAACAGTGATAAACTCCTGAGTACGACAACACTAGCCCTGCGTCTTTGCCAAAATTTGCTGCAGTGGTTATCTCGCTCTCTGGACATGTT
Organism: Papio anubis; assembly: GCF_008728515.1. Classification (NCBI taxonomy): domain Eukaryota; kingdom Metazoa; phylum Chordata; class Mammalia; order Primates; family Cercopithecidae; genus Papio; species Papio anubis. The sequence continues at coordinate 96,681 of NC_044978.1, read as the reverse complement.
CTCAAGGCAGGGTCTGAGGTTGGTCATCTGAGGATTCAAGCCAGGCAGAACTTCCCACCACTTCTGAGGGTGACCAGCTCAGATTTGCAGGTGGGTATGGGGTTAGCTGGTACTATTGATTGGGTGCTACTGCTGGCAGGTGCACAGAGCTACAACCAGGATCTGCCTGCTTGTCACTGTGGACTCTGCCTCCTCTCTTTGCTTCTATCTGACCCAAGGTGGTCCAGCCACGCCATTTCCCTCTATTCCCCAAGATGAGAATCAGACCCAGGGTGGTCCAGCCACACCATTTCCCTCTCTTCCCCCTGAGGTGAGAATCAGACCCAGGGTGGTCCAGCCACGCCATTTCCCTCTATTCCCCGAGGTGAGAATCAGACCCAAGGTGGCCCAGCCACGCCATTTCCCTCTATTCCTCCTGAGGTGAGAATCGGACCCAAGGTGGTCTAGCCACGCCATTTCCCTCTATTCCCCCTGAGGTGAGAATCGGACCCAAGGTGGTCTAGCTACGCCACTTCCCCTCTATTCCCCTTGAGGTAAGATCAGACTGAGCTTCCTGAGGAGCATCTCAGAATGCTAAGGAAGCTTCGTGTCTGCCTCCGATTCTCCTTTTGCTCTGTAGGAACAGTAGTTTCTGGGGAATTCTATCCGTGAGGTGCTGTGCTGACTTAGGGGAGGAGGAGTGACATGGTCAACATGGGATTGTTTTTCTTACCCTTTAATGTAGTGTTTATTCCATTCTGGACCACACAGCTGACTCTGGCTTATTCCCATATGTTAGGGTTTTCACCAAGGTATTCTTGTCTGTAGGTGGTTGCTAGCTGAACTTTCTGCATGTGGCAGGGGGCAGGAGATGGGAGCGAAGCCTGGGTCCTCTTATTCTGCCGTCTTGCTGGTGTCACTCCAAATCACAATTATCAATTTTGCTGAATGCAAGTTACAACCGTAACAACATTTCCAGAATTTTGAGAGCATATAACATTATTAGACCATAAGTCTCTAACAGATTTAAGGACCATCCACAGTATTCCATAAGGAATAGATCAAAATGTCATTTTAGCAAAGTGGCATTTCCACGTGTGGTCACCTATGTGTTTTCTTACTTTCTTCAACACTGTTGCAAAGTTGGCCTACTAAATGAGGCTAGCGAGAATGGGTTCTTTTTTTAATGGAGTGGCAAACGTAGTAACTATTTCTTCCATTGTATTCTCTCATAACTCTTTGGGCTCTGGAGCCACAGTTATTTGTGACATGTTTGGATTCACAGAATTGCACTCTTCATAATTTACCTGTCTCAAGGCACAAGTACAGAGAAAGCAGTCAGGAAATAAACATGGTCTAAAAGATGAATTTGCAGTCTGCTCTGAGGGTTAGTAAGCTAGTCCTCTGCCAAACCAAGGCAAGTAGAGAATTCCGTGATGAGGCCTGAAGAACCACATGCTAGAAGATATTTTGTACATTGTTACCTAGACGATCCCAAATGACCCTAAATATTGCCTGTAATTAAGCACGAAATGACAAGTTTATGCTAATATTTTAAAGAAAGCACATGCTTTAGAATACATTTAGTGAATGTTTCTGCTCTCTTGGTACAAGCAGAGTATTGAGTTTGAACACTGAACCAACCTAGTCAGTAAGTATTTAAGCAGTACCTGCTGTAACTAACTGGTGAAATAATACTGATTGCACTAACATACGACATTTCAAGTGTATTTCAAGGTGTGACTCTGCTTGAATGAAAGGTGGTTGCTTTTTCAATAGTGTGGCATTTATTATTAACCTGTCAGAACAGCGGCTTAAATAAGAATGATTGGAACAACATGTCTAACACTCTGGCCTTAATATAAAAACAACTTGAAAATAGGTATTTCTCTTTTCGTATCCATCCTTCTAATTACAAGCCTAAAAAATGTGTGTTCCTTTCTTCAAAAATATTTATTCCATACCCACCTCTGTGCTGTTTGCCGGGAAACAGAGGAGAGCAAAACAGGCACATCACTACCTAATGGGGGTATAGTCTGGCAGAGAAGACAAACATTTCAAAATCATCTTACAAACAACATGCATATTCTAGTCATAATCTGTGATAAATGCTGTGAAGGCAAAGAAAGTGCAGAAATAAAAATAAGGGGCATAATTTAGAGACGGACAAGGGAAGCTGTTATGAAAAAGCTCTTCAAGGAAGTCAGATCTGATAAGTAGTAGTGACTTAAGCAAACCTCAGGTGAGTCTCTTAGGCAGAGGGATCAGCACATACAACATTCCTGGGTCAGGCAAGAGCTTAGCTTGTTCAAGAAATTGAAAAAAGGCCAGTGAAAGCAATGACAGCAACCTGAAGCTCGAAAGTAAAGAGTGGAAAGATGAAACAGACATCGCAGGCAATGCTAATGATCTTTTCCTTGATACTAATTATAAGGGGAAGTGTATTTGTTCTGCAATGTCAATCAGCTCGCTTCCAGGCCTCCCTGTGAAAGCACTTGTGTTTCCGTTTCCTCTGGTCTGCTGTACTACTTTTCTTCACTAGTTCATTCATTTACCAGTGGGCAACCATAACAAAACTCACAAACTGGGTGGCTTCAAACAACAGGAATTTATTCTGTCTCAGTTCTGGAGAGCAGAAGTCTGGAAGCAAGATGACAGTATGGTTGACTCCTACTTGGAGACTCAGAGAGAGGAGTTGTCTCCTGCCTTCCTCAGCTTCTGACAGTTGCCATCAGTCCCTGGCGTCCCCGGGCTTGTGGCATTGTCAGTCCAATCTCTGCCTTCTGGTCATGTGGCTTCTCCTGGAGTGTCTCCGTCTCTGTGTACACATTTCCGTCTTTTGGATACCACTGTGGGCTAGGGCTCATCCTAAGCCAGTATGAGCTCATGTTACCTTGATGATATCTGCAAAACTCCTATTTCCAAACAACGTCATAGTCAAGTTACCCAGGGTTAGGATTTAAACAAGTCTTTTTGAGGGATGCAATTTCATCACCAACAGAAAGCTATTGAAGGATTTTTACCAAGGGAGTGAAATTGAGGCAGGAAAACAGGGTCTGGAGGAGGGAACTTAAGGCCGATTTGTGCTGAATCAAGGAAAAGCACCAGGGTGTGGGGTCAAGGGATCTGAGGCCAATTGGTGCTGACTTCTCAAAGCTGGATCAAAAGGAGGACACCTGGGTCTGGGGGCAGGGAACCTAAGGCCAGTGAACATGAACTTCCTAAAGATAAACCAAAACGAGAAATCCCATCTCTCCACACGTTCCACACCGAGCAACAAAGGATCAAATCTCCCTGCAGCCCTCCCGCTTCCAGCACACCTCAGATGGAAAGGGAGAGGGCCTTGACTGGCCAAGCACGGGCCACCCCTCCATGTGCAGAGGCCACCAGTTCACCTCAGCCCTTAATTAGCCAGGGTCCCCAAACCCTTCATCCAGACAAGAGGCAACTGACAGGAGCCTCAACAGGGGTACTTCAAACCCAGAAAACGGGCTCCTGCCCCACCCTGTGGAGGGCTGTCTTGCTTCAGTGAATTCAGCTGTCACTGCTTTGTTCTTGTGTCTCATTCCTTTGTTGCTTTGTGGGTTTTGTCCAATTCCTTGTTCAAAACACCAAAGAACCTGGACAACTGACAAAACTCGAGGCCCTCCTTCCAGTAACAATATGATCCTATTTTCACTTAACGTCACTTTGGCTGCTTGCCAGAAAATGGATTGGAAAGAGGCTAAAGAAGAGGGTGAGATAGATTGAGAGACTGTTTTGTATTTTGGATTCTATCTTGGTAAAAGTTTTCTGAAAAATTTTCGCCATATACAATATATAGAAATAAATATTATATAAATATTTCTAAATCTTTAAAACATTTAGCTAGGCAAGAAATAATAATAATATAATTAACTTTAAAGGGAATAAAAATATTTACAGGCCAAAAAATAAAAAGAAGACTTAAATTCCGAATGGTGAGCTATCACTGCGGCTGTGGAGTGATCAGGCAGCAGCCTCTGGGCCTGAAGGCTTGCATTTCGAGTGGTACAGGGGACCGGAGGAGAGGCATGATCTCAGCCCAAAGAGGAAGTTACAAGTAAGGTCTACCAATAAAGCCAGCGCCCATAAAATTGATGTAAATGTTTATATACTTTATATAGATTATATAGAAAGATACGTAATGACTGGGCGTGGTGGCTCATACCTGTAATTCCAGATGTTTAAAAAGATGACAAAAGATCCACTGTTTAAAAAGATGACAAAAGATGACCCAAAAATGCCATTCTTAGTTTGGACTCAGAGTGACAAAAATAGATGATTTTCATGACAATAACTACACAGTTGACACACTCTGGAGTTGGGTTTAAAATCATACTACCTGGTAATTCCAGGAAAGTTCAAACCAAGAAACTATTTTACAGAACCTTGACTTGGTTATGCTTTGGAATGCTCAAGAAACGAAAACGCAAATTCTCTGCAGAAGGTGCACCCTCAACCTAAACCTTGACAGATTCTTGCACATAAAGCCCAGACATTTAAATGTGAGCTTAATCCAAAATATATTTTTAAAAAAGCAAAATACAAGAGTTAGCAGAAACAACCAACAGCAGAAATAAACCACCAAGGACTTTCAAGTATAAAAATATTGGATACAAACTATAAAATAATTATTTTTAAAATTATTCAAAAAAGAAATTGAAATTATGAACTAGAAACAAAATGCTATACCAAAAAAATCAGGCTATTTGAAAAACGAATCAAAAAGAACCTCTCAAACAGAAAATGTAATCACTCAAATTAAAAATTCCATAGGTAAGATAAACAAAAGATTAATGTAGCTAAGAAAATAATGACTGATAGAGAAATTACTAGAACGAAGCTCAGAGACATAATGGAGATAACGAAATGCAAAATATGAAAGAAGGTTAAGATACATGAAGAGCAGCCCTCAAAGACACGACAGGTTCTGAAGAGTGGCCAGAAGGCGAGGATTGGCTGGGTGTGGTGGCTCACACCTGTAATTCCAGCACTTTGGGAGGCCAAGGTAGGCGGATTGCTTGAGCCCAGGAGTTTAAGACCAGCCCAGTCAACATAGCAAAACCCCATCTCTATAAAATTAAAAATTAAAAATCTAAAAAAAGGAGGTGAAGATGGAGAAATAAGAGAAACCAAACATTCCTAAGCAGATTAGATGAAAAGAAACTCACATCTAGGCACAAACTTCAACTCCAGGCCACCAAAATTAAAAAAAATAAATAAAGATCTTAAAAACAGCCAGAGTAAAAACTTTACCTTCCATGAAATAGCAGTTATATGAAAAACAATTTTTCCCAACAGTATCAGTGGATCCGGAACAAAGCCCTAGCCTAAAATTCTGACAGAAGACAGCATCCCTCTCAAGATGTTTGCTCAGCAAACTATTGCGTCATAATTAGGACACAATAAATGCATTTTAGGCAAGCAGAATCTGTGTTTAATATAATCAGACTCTTGCTAAAGGAATTACTGAAGGAAATACTTCAGATACAAGTAAAATGATTCCATAAAAAGGATCTGGGATGAAAAAAAGGAACAATAAACAAGGAAACTGGTATAAATGAAATAATAAAAACAGTGTAAATATGTGGAGGCAGAATCTAAATAATGCACAAAAATACAATGTGAAGCAGGAGGCAATTGATGAGAATTAAGATACAACATTGCTAGGGAGGAGAACAGATTCATTTTGGATTTTATTAATATAAACCAGAATGAAAAAGGACTTGAGATTCAAACAGAGGGTGGAAAATGACCTGAACGAATGGGAAGAAAGAAAGAAGGAAGAAAGAAAGAAAGAAAGAAAGAAAGAAAGAAAGAAAGAGGAAAGAAAGAAAGAGAAAGAAGGAAGAAAGAAAGGAAAAGGAAAGGAAAGGAAGGAAGGAAGGAAGGAAGGAAGGAAGGAAGGAAGGAAGGAAGGAAGGAAGGAAGGAAAGGAAGGAAGGAAGGAAGGAAGGAAGGAAGGAAGGAAAGAAGGAAGGAAGGAAGGAAGGAAGGAAGAAGAGGGGAAAGGGAAAGAAAAAGGAAAGAAAAGGACAACATAGTAACAGGAGGAAAACGTAAAGCACAAAACTAGATGATGACAATAAATCCAACTCTGAAAGAAATCATACAAAATATGTGGATCAAAATCATCAATTTAGAAACAAAATTTTAGACCCAGTCTTTAATTCAGTAGCATATTATTTATAAGTTACATATTTGAAACACACAAGCTCCCTCTCTCCTCCAAAGAAACTAGATTAGATGATAAAAGGCAGGAAAGAGAACGAACCTTTGTTTATAACCTACTGTAATGTACCTTTTCATAATTTGAATTATGTCTCAGAGTTAGATTTTATTATTTCCATATTGCAGACTGGGGAATTGGGGTGCAGTGCTTAAGGGCTATACCCAGTCACACTTGGCAGTAATTTGCAGAGCAAAGATCTGCAAAGACTGGCTCTTGCTGATGTCAACGCACTGCCATGTGCAACAAAGTGGCTTTCAGACCAGGATGGTGGAACTGAGACAGTCTTATGAAGACCAAGTAGCAGGTGAAAAGGAAACAGAGACTCTCTGCTGATTGTCCCGTTAACTGGTTCTCAATGTTTTCTGTTTTCATTTCTTCGGGGCAGTGAACACACACACCACTGAATTCAGAAATCTTTATATTGTAAACTACTTTGTTCATTCTCTACTAAATTCACCTGGTCTGTAGAATTTGAAAAGCTGCACATTTTGTTCTTTTTGAGCAATTGTTTTCACTCAAAAATGTTTTTTATTCCTTTTGATCAACTGTTTTTATTCAAAATGTTTTACGTAAGGAGTTCAACATTTTATTTTAGTAAGAATGGGCTACCCGTGAGAATGGGCTACCCATTCAGGCACCTACCTGCTCACTGGTGGGAGAATGAACATAAATATTGTCCAGGGAAATTGAGAAGAAGGCAGCTGATGTGTTTCTGCAAAGAAGAAGCCATCTCTTTCTTTCCATCTCTCTCTCCCTAAGAAAGGCAGATCAGGTCTAAAGCCCTGGCAGGTTAGCTGTGTTTCTTCTAGAAGTCAAGCCTACGACGGAGTGGTAGGAGCCAAAGGCAAGAGGAAAGAACTGGAACAGAGCTGGGCACAGCGTGTGGCTAAGTCCACAACATAAAAAGCTGAGGTCACCTGATGCTTTCATTTCAATAGCTGACACCTTGCATAAGGCTTAATTTTTTAGGTACAAATTGTTAACATAATACATTTTAATCTTTTTAAGATGATGCATAGTTTGATCTTATACATATAAAATTTTACTTTTTGCCTGTCTCGAACTTGCTAAGTAGCCGTTCTTCACCCTCTCTGTGTGTGTAAGCGTATGCATGTGCCTGTGAGAAAATACATGGAGAGAAACAATAAGATGTTTGACATGACGTTCACCGAATTTCATAAGGAGAATTTCTAAGTAGTAGATTTTAGATGGTATCTGTTTTCACTTTCACTTCGGGTTTTTTTTTTTTTTTTTTTGAGACAGAGTCTCGCTCTGTCGCCCAGGCTGGAGTGCAGTGGCGCGATCTCAGCTCATTGCAAGCTCCACTTCTGGGGTTCACACCATTCTCCTGCCTCAGTCTCCTGAGTAGCTGGGATTACAGGCGTGTGCCACCACGCCCGGCTAACTTTTGTATTTTTTAGTAGAGACAGGGTTTCATCATGTTGGCCAGGCTGGTCTTGGTCTGCTGACCCCGTGATCCGCCTGCCTTGGCCTCCTAAAGTGCTGGGATTACAGGCGTGAGCCACCATGTACAGCCTTGAATTTTTTTAAATGAGAATGCACCTTAATAAAATTTTTTAAATAATTCATGCTTATTATAGAACATTGAGAAAACATTAAAAAGTATAAAAAAGCAAAACAAATATAACTGCTGATTCTTTCACTGTTAACATTTTAGTGTGTTTCATTACAATCCATATGCATGTTCAATCTAGACTCCTACTTTTTTTACATAATGTGCTTTTTCTGTGTCATTAATTACTTGGAGGCATGGAGAATGGGACTATATGCCAGGAGTCCGGAGAGTGAGGAATGATGGTGATCTGGACTCTGGTTGTGGGAGTAGAAATGAAAGTAAATGAAGAAACCTGAGAAATATTTAGAGATAAGATTGACAGAACACAGTGATGGACTTGATGTGAATTTTGAAATAACTTTATGTGTTTTATTTCCACAAATGTAAAGGTCTCATAATTTTGTCACAAATCATGCACAAAGAATGCAAGTCCAACAATATCTTCATTGGAGATACATGCAAATGTCTTACAAAGTCAGAGTTTTAAATTGTGAATTCATGTGCCAGCATATTTACTTAAAGGGTATAAAGAATAATGTTACAGGTATTATATTTTCTAATAATTTTACTCAACACTCTGAATGTACATAGTCTACCCTAAAGATCAGATAGAGATGACAGGATCTGAAATGATACACGAGAAAAAGTCTTGGCTCTTAACCAGAGACTTCCATGGCATATTTCTGTCTTCACTACATAACAGTGAAGTCTATTAAAAATCCAAAACTGAAGCAAATTCACCTTTTTATACTGCTTCAATAATTGTGTTTTCAGGGTCTTTGCTACATGCTTGTAATATATTATACTTTCAAAGCTATCTGACTGATTTATGAAGAAACACACATGTCCTGTGTGTCACAAAAGCACATTTGGATATTATTAAACAGAAAAGATAAAATATTACATAGGTCTGAAGAATTAATTTTAAAACGTTTCTTTAAGATAAACAGTGTATCAACTATATCTTAAATGTCATCGCTTTGGATGACCAACTAGGCAAATTTACAGACAACCACATGGCTAAAGAGGAATTATTTTGGTCTCTTTGTCATAAACTATTATGTCCAAAGACAGCAGCAGCATCTCCATCGACCCTGCAGTGGGAAATCTGCCCTGTCACCAGTGGCATCTCCACGGGCAACAAGGGAGAGACTATACTTCACACTACGCATAATTCCTCAAAGAATTTTCTCATTTTGAGATCGGCTCAAAAACGATCCGCTAAATAAAATTCTAGCAATCACAGGTAAGAGGGAAGGAACTGTCAGCATTCCATCCTTTGGGCTGTAATTCAGAACTGCTGTACGAGTCACACGCTGCTCTTATCAGAAATCTGCTTTCTTAGCTTTTCTTTACACATTCCAATCTATCTTCACATACACTGAGATTTCTGGGAGGAAATGAGCCCTCTAACTTACAATTATTGGTTGCTATTTTATGACTTGCCAGGTCTATGGCATTCAGAATTAAATCACATAGGCATGCATGCTGTGCGTCTTACCTGGCCAAGGCCCAACTCAGCCAGCCATGTGGCCCTGGGAATGGCCCCTCTGCTGATTGGCATTGGTCTGCAGGATTGATGCAGCCACCCCAGGACCTCCTGAGTTCTCAAGGTTCCTTGAAGAATTGCAGGGACTCCGCTTCCTTGATTACTGGAACTGGAAGGTGCAACAAGCTCTGCCCAGGACAAAGAGCTGGAATTGAAAGGCAACCACGACACTCACTGGCAACATTGTCTCCCCAGGTGAAGATCATTGGAGGTCAAGCGTCCGATAAACCTATATTATGGGGGATTTATTCATTCATTCCATAAATATTTCCTGAGGGTCTACTGTGTGCCAAGCACTATTCCCCACATCATCAGTACAGAATAGCCAACAAAAGAGGCAAAAACACCTTTGCTCGTGGAGCCTACATTTCACATTTTGGAAGGCGTCTTAGGTCAAAAGAACCCAGAGAGAAGGGCTGCATCCCTTCTCCTGCAGCACCAGAGAAGACCCTGCTGCTGCACTCTACAACAGACAGGTCCAGGAAAGAAAATTCGAGCTCCTAGTTACAAATGATAACTAACAACAAAGACTACAGCAACTGAGATGTTATGTTCTTTCTGCAAAGCTGAATTTCTCTAGTCCTAGTAAACATAAAGCTGCACTTTTCTTAGAAAAGTCAAGGGGAAATCAGAGAATGAATAATTGGAACCCTTGCCATCTGATACTCGCCTGATGCTGCACTGCCTGTTCTTAAGAGGAGTTACCTTGTGTTCATTATCTTAGAGAAAAGAAAGACAGGAAGAGAAAACTGCGTCACAAATGCTGGGAAAGTAAGTAACAGAAAACCACAGTAAGGTGAGGAGTCACTCTCAGAAAGACTTTAAATCCTCTCTCACTCTCCAGCACATGGAGACCAAGGGACCTTTAGAAAAATCAGGGAGAACGATGGATAATATCTCAGCACCACAGTGCTCCCAGGAACACAAGATGGAAGTGTGAGGCAGGGGCCCTATCTTTCAGCAGCTTCTACTCATTTGTAAGAAAACAAGGCTTGTTTTCTTAAAGAACAAATCCTATATCCACCATCTGAGTTATTTTTGGCATCTGAAGAGGGATGGAGACTATGAGGCAAATTTGACAGAAGAAATATATATTTTACAATCTTGATTTGAATTTGTTAAATTTATCTTGACTAAATCCAAGAATAAGATTATACAACCAAAATATAGCAAAGGGCGGGGGAAGTTTTGAGGTTTTTTCCCAATTACAAAGCCTACTAGGGACTAACAATGGGGAAAACGTTCTCATGGGGCTGGATTCTGCAAAACCCAGTGACAAAGAAACAAGAAAGTAAGAATTGCAGTTTATTTCCATTCTCTTTTTTTCCGTTATTTTATCTTTCTTAACCTATAATATATATTATCTTGCTTCCTCTAAAAGTGAGCCTTCCTTTCGTGACAATTGCAGCCCAGATACATCTATTTGGAAATTTTTTATATGAACGCAGTGTCTATATCTATATAATGTTCATTTTTGTAGTCTGTAGATCTGAATGGGTGATTAAATTAATTCTACAAATGGCTCACTTGAAATAATAAAGAGACCATTCCTTAACATATAAGCACAAAAATTAAAGTCAATTTGCAATCTTGATCAAAGATATCGGAAGTCACAAACAAGGCTGATTAAGAAAGCAAAGCAACATGAACATTCTGTAACTTGATCACAATCCATAATGAGTGTTGCCCAGAAGACAGCCTTTTAGCAATTCAAAGGCCCCGTGTGCCTAAGAGTTAATTCCTACTTGCCCAGAGCGTACAGCTTCATTCTCAGCAAAACATATAAAATGCAGGGAATTGCCCTGATTTTTGACTGTGCCAAAGAACTGCCACTGAGCCATGAGGAAGACAGCCTCGCAGGAGAAACAGGAGAGTACGGCTTTCCCACGGCAAAGGGCAAGAGACCTGAACTCTGCTGTGAAGAAGGAAATCGTCCCAGAAAGTCTAGAGCTAGAGTCCTCCCAAATTCTTTATCAGCTCATCCTAAGAGCTCACTAGATGGCTTCTGCGGGGGGTCGTTAATCCTTCTCCTCCCTCGGCAGATCTAGTCCACAAGTATCCAGTTTCACACGCAGCTGCAAGACACTCCACTCCACGGCCACAGTCCAGGACGCAGTCTTCACAGACTTTTTGATCAAATGGATCAAGAGTAGAGGGTCTGTCCATGAATAATAAAACATAGGGAGGAAATAAGGCCCATGGAACGGAGTCTCTCGTTGGGTTAAGAATATATATACCCAAATATTCTTTTTCATTCCTTTGTAGGGCAAGAAAGGTTTCTTTTCCTCACCCATCACTAGGCCTGCGGCCGATGCCCCCGTAACAAAGTACTGATCGAGAGAAAAGCATACACGTTTATTTAAAAAGTTTTATGTGGCACAGGAGTCTTCATAAGAAAATGACCCAAAGAAACAGGAAACCTTGTGTATCTTGTGCTTAGTTAGGTTTGATGAGCAGTGGACGCCATGGATGGGTACAATTGGATACAGTGGGTATGCTGTCACGGAGATGAACTGGGGGAACTCAGCGAGGCCTGTGTGTTCAGATTCTTCTCTGTGTCCCTGCGTCTTCAGAGATAAGGATGTTTCTTTCTTCTGGGTATAAGGACTGTTCCTCTGAAAGGAGGTCTTATGATCTGCTCCTGGGAGGCAGAGAGTGACCTACCTGCTTCTGCTTCTTCTCAAATGCCACTTGAGTTATCTCAGCTGATGCCCTTCCTGGGAGACAAAGCCCTCTTTGAGTATTTCAGGATTCCAAAATAGACTCCATTCCTTGGATTTACCAAAAGCACTAACCTAAAGCGCCTGTCGGGAAGTTCACCAGAAAGAGAAACCTATTTCCCTGTAAGGGAAGCGGCTGGATGGTCCCGCCCCAGATTCTCTGATGGGGACCTCACGTGGGATACAGCCCTGGTACAGCTCCTCTGTCTCGGTCATTAGAAGTAAGTTAAACGAAAGTGGTTTTCTGATACTAGTAATTGCTTAACTGCAATTTCAACTAATTATACCCCTCAGAATCTCCTTGAATTCTAACTAAATGTCTACTAAGTACCTATAATTGTGCTATCAAGAGTAATAAGTGAGGCCGGGTGCAGTGGCTCACACCTGTAATCCCAGCACTCTGGGAGGCCAAGGCAGGTGGATCACTTGAGGTCAGGAGTTTGAGACCAGCCTGGCCAACATGGCAAAACCCGGTCTCTACCAAAATTACCAAAATTAGCTGGGCATGGTACCAGGCACCTGTAGTCCCAGCCATTCGGGAGGCTGAGGTAGGAGAATCACCTGAACCCAGGAGGCGGAGGTTTCAATGAGCCAAGATCACGCCATTGCACTCCAGCCTGGGCGACAGAGGGAGACTCTGTCTCATTAAAAAAAAAAAAAAAAAGAGTAATAAGTGAATAATGTGCAATATTATTCTTTCTACAGCTTCATATGCGTTGCATTTACCTATGTTCTTATGTTTTTTATGAGAATTATATAGTGTGCAATGTGTCTCTTCAACAGTGAGACTAAAATCTTCTCATGTCTCTTTCTTCTTTGGCCATAAAAATTATTTTTTATGCTAACTAATTCATCTACATTACTACTCTGTGCTAACCTAAATAGTACACTATTTTCATTTACCCAACTTTTTTATATCATTCCTGCTAATAGTCCCAAACATAAGCTGTACTCATCATCAGTTAGTTCTAACGAGTTTAGGTGCTCCCCCAATGTGCTCCGACAGCAGCCCGAACATCCTGCGTACGAGCTTTGATCACCCTGTATTGAAATGAGAAAATCCTGCATTTCCACTTTCTGCTAACCCCAGCACAACACGTCTGCAGAGTAGGGACTGTGTGTGTCTTCCTCATCCTTAATGCAGTGGCAGTGCCTGGGACCCCAGCGTAACACGTCTGCACAGTAGGGACTGTATGTGTCTTCCTCATCCTTGCAGTGGCAGTGCCTGGGATAGGTGCTCAGTTGCTGAATGGCCACAGCCCATGTGTTCTTTCTGTAGCATGCGTCTCATTCGGAGGCTCAGCTGCTGACACAGGCCGAACTTGGACACAAAGTTCTTCCCCACCAGTCTGTTTCAAAGGAGCTCGACCACGCCCCAGCACACTTTGACCCTTTCGGTATTGATTTTCAACCGCGGGTTTTCTACTCCTTGAAAGCATAACAAACAAAAGAACCTTTCTTTTTCAGTAAATTCTGAAACATAATTACCTTACCAGTCATGCCAGGTGAATCTCATTAAGCTCTTTTGTTTAAGTTAATGCTAATTCATAAAAGAAAGTATCCTAAATTCTGACTTTAACAAATAGGAAAGATCAGGGACTTGTCTAATTCAACTCACAAAATTGAGCCACATTTCACCTCCACATGTTCAGCTAACTGGAAGTTTCGGTGCCTTTTTTTAATGGCATGGGCTCACTTTGTGTCTGCGTCACATTTAGGTAATTCTAGCAATATTTCAAAATTTATCACTGTGTTTGTTATGGTGCTCCATGGTCAGTGACCTTTGACGTTACTGCTGTGTTCTGGGCACCATGAGCCGCATCCACGTACGATGGCATGTTTAACTGACACATGTTGTATGGACTCTGACTGCCCCCCCAACCGGCTGTTTCCCCATCTCTCTTCCTCTCCTTGGGCCTCCCTATTTTCTGAGACTCAACAATATGAAAATTAGGCCAATTAATAATCCTACAGTGGCCTGTACCCGTTCCTGTAAAAGGAAGAGTCTCATGCATTTCTCACTTAAAATCTAACGCTAGAAATGAAGCTTAGTGAGGAAGGCATGTCAAAAGACGAGACAGGCTGAAAGCTAGGCCTCTTGGACAAAACCAAGAGCCAAATTGTGAACGCGAAGGCCAAGTTCTTGAAGGATGTTAATGCAGTGAGCACACTGTGGTAAGACAGTGAAACAGCGTTGTTGTTGGTATGGAGAGTTTAATGGTCCGGATAGAAGGTCCAACCAGCCAGAATAATCCTTTATGCCAAATCCTAATTCAGAGGAAGGCCTTGACTCTCGTCAGTTCTATAAAGGCTGAGAGAAGTGTGGAAGCTGCAGAAGAAACGTTTGAAGCTAGCAGAGGTTGCTTCATGAGGTTTAAGAAGCCCTCTTCATAGCATAAGAGTGCAAGGTGAAGCAGGAAGTGTGACGGAGAAGCTGCAGCAAGTTACCCAGAAGATCTAGCTCAGATCACTGATAAAGGTGGCCACACTACACAATCGATTTTCAGTGTAGATGAATCAGCCTTCTGCTGGAAGTGCATGTCATCTAGGACTTTCACGGTTAGAGAGAAGTAGTCAATGCCTGGCTTCAAAGCTTCAAAGGACAGGCTAAGTCTCATGACGGGTTAATGCATCTGGCGACTTTAAGTTAAAGCCAATTTGCCCTCACAATTCTGAAAATTCCAGGGCCCTTAAAACTTATGCTAAACCTACTCTGCCTGTGCCCTACAAATGGAACAACAAAGCCTGAATGACAGCACATCTATTTACACTATGGTTTACTCAATATTTTAAGCTCACTGTTGATACCTACTGCTCAGAGAAAAAGATTTCTTTCAAAATGTTAGTACTCCTTGACACCTAAGAGCTCTGATGGAGACATACAAGGAAATCAACTTTGTTTCCATGCTTACTAATACAAGGTCATTCTGAAGCTCAGGAGTGAAGGAGTGATTTCAACTTCCAAGTCTTATTATTTAAGAAATACATTTCATAGAGTTGTCACTGTCATCATGATTCCTCTGATGGATTTGAGCAAAGTAAACTAAAAACCTTATGGAAGGGACTCACCATTCTAAATGCCATTGAGAACATTCATGATTCATGGGAGGGGTCAAAATATCAACACTAACAAGAGTTTGGAAGAGGCTGATTAAAATCATCACGGATAACTTTAAGGAGTTCAAGACTTCAGTGGAAGAAATAACTGCAGATGTGGTAGAAAGAGCAAAAGAACTAGAATTAGAAGGGGAGCCTGAAGATGTGACTGAATTGCTGCATCTCATGATCAAACTTGATGAAATGAGGACTTGCTTTTTATGGATGAGAAAAAAAAGTGGGTTTTTTTGTTGTTGTTGCTTTGTTGTGTTTTGGGGGATGAAATCTCCTCCTAGTGAAGATACTATCAACATTGTTGAAACGATAATAAAGGATTTGGAATATTCAATAAACTTAGTTGATAAAGAAGCAGCAGGCTTTGAGAGGATTGACTGTATTTTGAAAGAAGTTTTACTGTGGGTAAAATGCTATCAAACAGCATCACATGCCACAGAGAAATTTTTCATGAAAGGAAGGGTCAATTGATGTGGCAAACTTCACTGCTGTCTTATTTTAAGAAATTGCTGGCCAGGCACGGTGGCTTATGCCTATAATCCCAGAAATTTGGGAGGCTGAGGCCAGTGGATCACCTGAGGTCGGGAGTTTGAGACCAGCCTGGCCAACATGGTAAAACCCCGTCTCTACTAAAAATATAAAAATTAGCCAGGCATGGTGTTGGGGCCTATAATCCCAGCTACTTGAGAGCCTGAAGCAAGAGAAATCACTTGAACCCCAGAGGCAGAGGTTGCAGTGAGCCAAGATCCTGCCACTGCACTCCAGCCTGGGCAACAGACTGAGACTCCATCTCAGAAAAACAAGAAAAAGAAATTGCCACAGCCACCCCAACCTTCAGTACCCACCACCCTGATCTGTTGGCAGCAATCAACAGAGAGACAGGACCCCCATCACCAAAAAGATTACAACTTGCTGAAGGCTCAGATGATCATTAGCATTTTTATCAATAAATTATTTTAAATTAAGGCATGTACATTGGCATTTTTAGACATATTGAAATTGTACTCTTAATAGACCACAATATAGTGTTAACATGACTTCGTGCATTGCAAAACCAAAAAAATTGTGTGACTCACTTTATTGCAATGTTTGCTTTATTTTGGTAGTCTGGAACTGAACTCGCAATATTTCCAAACTGTGCCTGTAAATAGGACAGAGATACAGTGAGTCATTAGTGGTCAAGAAATCTGATGATAGTGAACTAGCCTCAAGATTGAGGAAAAACTTTCCAGAAGAATTTGGGACCGTTACTGTCCTCACTCATGCATGCAATACTAATCTGCATGCCTACTTATGCCAAGAACTATCTTAAGAGATAGAGATGCAGCAATGAACAAAACAGTCTCTGCTCTCATGGAGCTTGCACAGGACAGAGTGGGAGTGGGTGCAACCAGTGAAGAAATCTGGAAGTGTGTATACATGATAGGTCAAATGGTAAGAAGTGCTTTAAAGAAGAATAAAGTAGAATAAGAAAATAGAGAGTGAGAAGGTGCCATTTGAAGTTAAAAGGTCAGAAAAGAGCCTTCTTATGACAGGGTAATAATGAAGCAAAGGCCTGGATAAGAGAGGTAAGCCATGCTGCTACCTGAAGAGAAAGCATTCCAGGCAAAGGGGACCGCGCATGCAGAGGCCCTGGGGCAGAAGCACATCTGCCTGGTTTCTCTGAAGATTGCAATAACAGAGGGGAGCCTGATGGGAATAGAGATCAGAGAAGTGTCAGGGGACAAGACGGTTTAAGACCTTCCTAGCCATGGAAGCAGATGGAAAACATTATTTGCCTTACACTTTAAAAGACTTACTCTGGATCACCTGAGGTCGGGAGTTCGCGACCAGCCTGGCCAACATGGCGAAACCCCATCTCTATTAAAAATACAAAAATTAGCAGGGCTTGATGGTGCATGCCTGTAGTCCCAGCTACTCAGGAGGCTGAGGCAGGAGAATTGCATGAACCCAGGAGGTAGAGGTTGCAGTGAGCCCAGATCGCGCCACTGCACTTCAGCCTGGGTGATAGAGGAGACTCTGTCTCAAAATAAATAAATAAATAAATAAAGACTTACTCTGGTTGTTCAGTGAAGAACAAAGTGCAGGGAGCAAGAAAGAGCAAGTGGGAGAGGAGTCAGGAGGCTATTTTGATAATCCTTGAAAGCAACGATGTAAAGTGAAGCAAGGTGCACACAATGGTTGGGGCAAGGGGAGCTCAGATTCTGAACTCAGTTCAACAGTGTATGCTGATATACGGTGTCAGAGACAAACAGGGGTCAGGGCAAGTTTCCCGGCCTAACAGCTGGTACGCTGGAGGTGCTATTTACTGAGACAGAGAAGACTGAGGAGTGTTGGGCCCAGGGGTTGAAGGTGGAGGATCAAGAACTTCCTTATGGATGTGTGATAGTTGTCTGTTAATCTTCCAAGTGGTGATCATTAGCAGTTAATTAGATACGAGCCTAAATTTTAGAGGAGAGGTAGGAGCTGGAAATATGCGTTCATCGACCGTGCACACGTACATGGAATTTAATGCCATCAGGCTTTCTGAGGTCACAGAGGCACGAGCACACCTAGAAAAACGGTTGAGAACTGAGACCCAGGATACTCCCTTGTTAAAAGGTAAATGTTCCTTCTACATTTTGAATTTACAGAAATGATGACACAGTAGCCAGCTGCTGAAACTGCTCAGTTCAGAGTAAAACAAAATTTTATCGAATCACCAAATGCCATTTAAAATTCAGAATACTTGCAGACATCCCAAATATCTTAATAAAGATGAAAACTAAGTTCAGACTGGTGGCCTAGACTCTGCCTTCCCTGATCATCTATTCAAAAATAACAATAATGATAATAATAAGAAAATATTTATGGATCACTAGATGTATTGCAATACACTCAAAGGTAGATTCATTTCTTTTCTACTGTACCATTGTAACTATCAGTCTATAAAATAGTTTTATTAGAAAGGCACAGTCACCCTCAAGCCAATAGCAGCTTATAAATACGGGGCAAGGAGCCTGGTGTGGGGAGGCTGAGAAATAATTGAGAGAACAAGTAGATATGAAGCTAACAAATAACACTGTCAACCAGAATTAGGCAGATAAGCCAGAGGCTACACAAGTGGCAGATCAGGACAGGTAGACAGACAGAAGCCAGGAGTGAGAGGCAGGAGGTCCAAAGTGCAATAAAACACTCAAGCGCCAGTCAATCTGTGGGAGCTGACAGCGGGAGGGGCATCCAGGTAGAGGGGAGGGAATGGAGGTGTGAACCGGAGGCAGGAGGGCGCAAGCTATTTGATATGTTTGGAGAGTGAGGTGCTTTTTTGAGGCTGAGAAAATAACTGGAAGCCAGAATCTGGAGGACTGGGTAGACCATGTTAAACAGTAAGCACCTGATTCTGCACGTGTTGGAAGTCAGTGCAGGGCTTCTAAGCAAGGCAGCGACATGATCACATTGCATTTTAGGAAGGGTATAAATTAGGCATGGCCACAGGCAGGAAGACCCAAGGGATGCCTTACAGTCAGGGATAAGGGTCTAAACGACAATGTGGCCATGAACATGCAAAGAAAGAAGGCTGAAGAGACTTTAGAAGACAGGCTCCACGGGACCTGAGTGAAGGGGTTTGGGAGACTCACAGCTTTCTACTGTGAAGTCAAGGATATCAGAAACTATTGGAATAAAAGAAACAGTCCTAGGGCTGGGGGTAGGTGGATAAATGCGGTTCCATTTTGAACAGGAGGAGAAAATTCAGGTAATTCATTTTGACTGATCAAGCAAAATAATTTGAAGCTGAACATTATAGAAGCAACAACAATTTGTGTGATGCTGGGGTGTAGGAAACAGGCCCAAGAAAGCACAGTATTTCCTGTTTCTCTTCTGATTCAATAAATAAGAAGAATATTTTCTGTTACGGTTTTTGATAACCTGTTGTTTCCATTAGTCAAAAGGAGATAAGATAAATTTGAACTTAAAAGCATAAGAAAATCAGTTGTCTTTTTAGAAAAGGCGGCTCAGTATTTCCTATGGTCTTAAATCATCCTTCAAATAATGGGCTATGAGACAAATGAGATCCTACTTAATTATCTAGCCTTTTCCCTGATAGATTAAAAACTATACCAAAATCTTACTATACTGCAAAGACACTAATTCACTCAATTGAGAATCCACAACATATAAACATATAAATCAAGAGAATTTTAAAAACAATCATTGTGTTCAACATGGGAAGATTATTCCAAATTTTTCTACATATTTTAGAATAATTTCACAGTTAAAAACCCTGTACTTTATAAAATCATTATCCAGTATTTAATAAAGTATATCTATAACAATATCAACACTGGAATTTAACAGTTTGCAAGGCACTTTTGATACATCACATTTAAAGGAAGGCGTCAATGAGTTCAGTACATTCACGCAGATTAGAAAACAGTAGTTTTTGAAGATTGCATTTGTTCATGTAAGTCTGAAAGTTTGAACTATTTCCTACCCCTCTATAGGTTTAAGCCTAAGAATTGTTATTCATTATGATTTGGTCTTTAAATAAATCATGAAGGTACAGCACACCCCATGAAAACATTAAGGTGCCGTAAGGCTGCAACACCAGAGGCGGCGGGTTGTAATTTAGTTCAATCACGCATTTGTTATGAGAACTCTGACAAGCTTCAGCTCTAAAGTAAGCTTGGAAACACAAAGAAACTCTGTGAAAAATACTACACACACACACACACACACACACACAATCACTCCTTTCTTTTCAGCCTGGCATAGAAGATCTAAGTGTACCAACAAATAATCTCCAACGAGCAGATGAAACAGAAAATTCAAACAAATGCCTGGGTAGGAGTTGTAACTTCGGCAAAGTGCCTCTCAGATCTGCTTCGTAAACCCATATTCATTTTTCACAACCAGCTCACATAGCACCTCCTCGGTGACACCTTTCCTGTTCTGCCCACCAGATATACCTGCTGACTGAGTGTATCCTCTCGCCCAGAACACAGGGCACCTTTTACAGGGGGCTCTATCTACAGGGGGCTCTATGCTTTGACAGGAACTGAGGACCTACAGGCAGCAGTTTTTCAATTCATGTTTGTGGCTCTCATTACAATTTCCTACCTCAGGCACCCAGCAGGTGGTAATAAATGCTGGTTGAACACTAAAACCTTGGAATGCTACATAATTATTCTAAAGGACAGTCATTTTAAAAAACATTTCGGAAGTTCTTTTGAAACTGACTTTTTAGATTATGAAAATATCTCAGTGGTAAGTCTTTGGTTTTCCAAGTTCGATCTTATTTGATGTTAGAAACTGTCAAAAGTTATACAAAGCTAAGCGTGTATCTCTGTGCATTTTGTTCTCTCTCCCCTAATGCCAAAGAAGGGTTTCTTCTATTTACCAGGCCAAATGTTCCACAAATGAATGTGTTAATGACTGAACAAATTAATAAATGACATGAATGGGAGATCAAACTGCATAAAGGCGTATTTATTCAAAAATGAGAGGTGACGATTGCTAACATGTCATAACCAGACTCTGTCCCGACCTCGGCAAGTCACAACTTTGACAATAAAGAGGAAAGAGGATCAAGTCCCTAAATACCACAGGTGCACTAAGACCTTCTCACATGCCCGAAGAAGACACCCTTGCAGAGGAGAAATGATGATGCACAGGCCTGCTCACAGATGCCTGAGAATTTGACTGGGACGGAAGGGATGAAGTGAGGTTTGAAAGGAGGTAGAAACTGTTAAACTCCTGACCAGGCGATAACTGCCGTCCTTCTCTTATATCTGCCCCTACCTTGGGCTCCAAATAACTCAGAACTAAAGTGCGTTGAGCAGAGGCTCCGGTGACTGCCCAAAAGTGGCCTTCATGGGCACCACTTCCCACTCTGCTGCCCTGCCTCGCTTTCCTCCTAGGCCTAACCGGATGGATGACAGATGTCATTCCCTGGTTCCCTAACACTCAAGTCTAGCCCCTCAGTTTTCTAGCAAGCATCCAGCTTTGCTGTGTCTAGCCTTTCAGGAGTCAGACCTCAGAAAGTAGAGCGTGCTGGAAATTCAGAGGTAGGGAGGAGAGAAGGAAGGAAAGAAGACTCTAGATGGATCCATACACATCGTGTAATTCACTCACACCACAGTCCTGTAAGGTATGTGTCATTGTACTCAGAAAACTGGGGCTCAAAGAGATTGAGCAACTTATCTAAGACCTCGCAGGTCCTGAGAGCAGAGCCTGGATTCCAAACACCTGGGAGACTCTGAAATCCATGTTAGCTCTTCTACTACACATGAGCCCAAAACACAGCTGTACACCAGCAAGGCTGATTTCCTCTTGAGGCTTATCACTAATTCTGAATAAAGAATCCTCAAAGTGCTTTATAAGCAGTAGCAGCATCATGGGAATAAGTGACAAGTTCCCAGCATTACTGCTGTAGATGCACTTGAACTTTTTCTCCATACATGGAGTCAAGAATAAGGAAAAAGGATCTAAAGGGGAAGGAGAGAAGTAAAACGGGACTAAGCCTTACACTTGTTGACCAGAACAGATAATGTTGGGATTTTCCTTACTTTTTTCCAGATAAATCCAATAAAGACGTCTGTTTCTGTTACCTAAAACCAACTCAAAAAGTTTGCTCCCTCTCACCTTGAGCAGCTTTGTAGAGAGCCCACAATTGAACATTGGTTCCTATGGCAAAGATTCATTTCAAGGCTTTTATAGTATTATTCAAAGCAAGTTTGATTTCAGCCTTGGCAACCGTGGGCAGAACGTCAGCAGTGCTCCCCGTATTAGCTATTGTAGGGAAAACGCTGTGAAACTCTAAAGGCCTTGATTATTGGGCCAATGAAACATTATGCCCTGATCAGATGGAGCAAAGCTTCGGCAGGGTTAGTGAGTCACTTTCCAAGGGTACCAATGAAGGTCTCGCCTGCTGTATCACATAAATGACTTTCATTTCACTGTTGGCTTGTGCTTGATAAGGTTATTAGATTGATTGCAGTTGTTTGCAATGCCCTGAAGGCCTTGAAGGCAAATAATGTGGTAGCATCCAGTGTCCTCCTAATACACTATTACTTTTCTAAGGAAGGTTCTTGTCATAATACCCTAGATATCAACAGAAAATATTCCACTTCTTATCATATATTAATTTTGCTCTGGAATAAGTAAATGTAACTCTCAGAATGCTAGTGAGGATATTACACTGATGTTTATTTGTGTGTCCTAATCTGTAGATAAACAGCAGGGTCTCTTTTAATTCATGATTCCAAGTTTCCGGCCACAGCAGTACAAGTATCAAAACATCTATTCTCAATTCAGAGTTGAGATTTCTAATAAGAATTCCATTTTCTCCATAATCAAAAAAATAGCATCAGGAAAAGTCAACATCTAAAAATACAGATCATTGAAAAGTAGATCCTTCTGCCCTTAACAGAAACAAACTGTAAAATCTGAAGTTAAAATTATTCCTTGTACCAGCCTCCTGATTTACCCAGAGTTAACAGAAAAGTAATAGCAGTGCATGAAGCTCTGACGCTTTGATGGGTGTAGACACAGACATCCAGACCTGTCATTTCACACTGGGTGGAATACCAGTCAAGGAAATCCCACAGGGAAAAATCATTTCTGAAGGTATCTGGTCTTATGGATTATAAAATTAAACTTTCTTATCATTGAACCTAAACCAAAATAAGCTTCCTATACAAAGACAGTTTCTTTTTTTTTATTTTATATATATTTTTTATCATACTTCAAGTTCTAGGGAGATATACCTAATGTAAATGCCGAGTTAGCGGGCGCAGCACACCAACATGGCACATGTATACATACGTAACAAACCTGCACGTTGCGCACAAGGTTTCTTTCAAGAGTTAAGACTGCCTCCTGTCATCCCCCTTAACACACACACACACACACACACACACACAGAGAGAGAGAATTGAGAGCATTAGTTCTTTTCTCCCTTAGACTGATTTTTTTTTACTGTTATTTTCAGCCACTTTGTTAATGGTGGGGTTAAAGGGCAGGATAGACGTAACATCCACTTCACATACATGTTGCAACATCAGAGATGCTGGCTTTCATTAAAAACACCAGATCTAAGTTCCTTCTAAAATATATTTTTAAAAATCAGTACACTTGGCACTCTGGAAATGCTAAGATGTTATCAAGAATGCTGGTTATTTGTTCTGAGTCAACTGAATATTATCTTCAATATAAACTATAATTTACTGGTCTGGTCACTGTTCCTATCTTACCTGTACATATTCAAAGTGAGTGATTTCTCATGTTTAGCAAATTGTTCTTTAGGTAATTTGTTCTTCAGGTTTTTTGTGCAAAAGTACAAAATAGTTTCCACACCAAACTTTCCAGTATTTGTTATTTTGAAGCTATATATTTTGGAGTAAACTTGGGTTTTGTGGCCATGTCAGGCTTAAGCAAGATAGCAAATGTATAAATTGAGTTCTCTAATCATAATCTCAGTATATGAATTCTTACTGATTAAAATACTTTGCACCAGCAAAAAAAAAAATTTCACATATGTGTTTAGGAGGTAGTTAAATAACTCTATATCAAAATAAGTGCACTTTCCGCTCCTTTCTTCAGTGACTAGAAAACTTCCATACTTTTAAAATAATCAAATAATAATTTTAGAGAGCAACAGCCCTCAGCTCTTTGCTGGTGCTTATCACACTCCTTTCTTCACTCCACTCTTAGCTCTGCTTGTTCCTTCTTGTCTGGAAGATAATAAGAGAATGTGGGCGGGTCGGCCCTTCTGTGTAGTTCCCCTTTCCACATTTCCCCTCCAAAAAGCCAGCCAAGCACACAACCAAGAAACAGTGCAACAAAACACAGACGGCATTCCCACAGCGCGGCGAGTGGCACCTTCACCTGAGATTACGTGGTTTTCGGGTCAGTAACAAAATGCTGCTTCGCTTCACAGTAGAAAGGCAGCAAATTCTTCAAAAAAACCAAGGTCACAACCTCGACAAGGTCTCTCATTACCTTCCTCCTCTCATCTCTTTTTTCTCCACATTATCTCCTATAGTCGGCAGCAAAACACAGAAAACACACAGCAGACAGGACGGCCTGGTGCGGCGGCTCCTGCCTAGAACCCCAGCACTTTGGGAGGCCGAGGGGGGCGGATCAGGAGGTCAGGAGATCCAGACCATCCTGGCTAACACGGTGAAACCCCGTCTCTACTAAAAATACAAACAATTACCCGGGCGAGGTGGCGGCGCCTGTAGTCCCAGCTACTCGGGAGGCCATGAAAGGAGGAGAATGGGCGGGAACCCGGGGGCGGAGCCGCAGTGAGTTGACATGGCGCCGCCACTCCCAGCCTGGGCTACAGACGCAGACTACCAAAAAAAAGAAAAGGGCCGGCTGCGGGTCAATGCCTGTAATCCCGCACTTTCGGGAGGCCCAGCAGCTGATCACAGGTCACAGCAGGATCGATCGACCAATCCCCGCCAACACGGTCCTCTAATTAAAAAATACAAAAATTAGCCGGGCGCCGGGTGAAGGCGGGCGCCCCTGTGGTCCCAGCCATCGGGAGGTTTGCGCAGGAGGAATGGCGGGAACTCCGGGGGCGGAGCTTGGCGGTGAGCCGAGATCCCCACACACTCAATTCTCCAGCAGAGTCGACCCACCAAACAACAGGCTCTGGCGCCACCGACACAAATAAACCAACAGGATCCAAGCTTTCGAGGTAACGTCAGCCTGCGGGATAGTTCAGCATGTGGAACAGGCAAGCCCAGCCTGCGTTACGCTGGAAAACAATGCCAGTGCGTTCTTCCATGTTAAGGTTTTTTTTAAAGCTAAGGTGTGTTCCTTGCTGTGCTGACCGCAAGCAAGTTTTAAGAGTTTTGAAAGTCTGGCAAAAATAGAAAAAAAAAAAACTGTAGCGGCATTGAACTGCACAATGGAAGCCGTGGGCATGCACAAGCTTTCAAAACAAAGGAAGGAAATCAGCCCTCTCTACAATGTGGTTAGGCTGATTTTTAAGAAATAAAATGTAAGAAATCAGAAAAGCAAATATTTGGCACCTACGTGTCCAATATCTGGCAATGTGCAGAGTAGAAGAGTGAAAGAAATAATGAAGAACAAAGTGGTTACTTTGCTTCAGGAGTTTACTATCTATAGTTAGAAACCAATATAAATATTTTAAAGAAACCAATATAAATATTTTGAGTATGTTTCAAAGACAGAGCAAAGGCAGGCCGGGTGTGTTGGCTTGTACCTGTCATAATAACATTTTGGGAGGCCGAGGTGGGAAGGTTGCTTGAGCTCATGAGTTTGATATCAGCCTGAGAAATATAATAAAACCTCATCTCTATAAAAAAAAAATTAAAAAGAGGCAGAGCAAAAACAAATATGAAAGAAAACATTAGAAATAAGAGCTTGGGCAAAGAGTTCAATGTGAGCAAAGCAGCTCTGCCTTGGGGGACCTCTGGAGCATCCCGGCTTCCTGTAGAGGTCCCACCACATGGCCCTTTCCCGTCACTGGGAACCGTCTTCTGTATCATGCCAGGATTTTCCCCCAAAATTCTCAACCTAATTTATTCAGCCAAAACGTATATGTTTTTTGAATCCTTACTAACAGCAAGGCACTGTTCTACATAATGAAAATACGGCAATGATATAAAACAAAAATATTTATCCTCATGCAAATAACATTCCAATGAGAAAAGACAGATCATTAGTAAAATGAATATGTAAAATGTATAATATGCCAGAAGGTAATAAGCGGCACAGAGAAAAATTAAGCATGGAAGGGAGCCAAGCAATGCTGGGAGTGGGTAGATGTGAAGATAGTTAAAATGCTCAAGGAGGGGGTAGGAGGCAGAAGAATGGCCTTTCTACATGTCCATATCCCTATATGGCAAAAGGGACTTGTTGATGTGATTAAGTTACAGATTGTGAGATGAGGAGATTATTCTGGATTACTCACGTTGGCCCAATGTTATCTCAAGAGTACTTAAAAGCAAAAGAGGGAGGCAGGAGAGTCAGAGGCAAGAGGCATGACAGCTGGAGTCAGAATGATGCAGTTGCTGGCTGGAAGGGGGCCAGGAGCCAAGGGACGCAGGCATCCTCTCAAAGCTGGAGAAGGTAAGAAAGTGGTCTCTCTCCCCTAGAGAGAGTGTGTGTTCTTTTAGGCTACTAGATGTGTGCTAATTTATTCCAGCAGTCACAGGAAAGTTATACAGAAGGTCTCACTGAGAAGATGACATTTGAACAAAGATTCCAAGGAGGCGAGGGCACCAGCTATGCAGATGTGTGGGGAAGAGCAGTCCAGGAAGAAAAGGCCAGCAAACAGCAGAGTGCATGCCTAGCCCAGGTGCATGAGGTAGAGAACATTAGGAATCACAAAGCTAACAGGAGACAGGTTGGAGAGAGGGACTGGGTGGGTCAACTCACACTCAGCCTCACTGGCTATTGTAAGGACTTTGGGTTATTCTGAGACACAGAGTATGGGAGAGTCCATGAATATTTATAGAAAGTTTGAATGTTTACAAGACGAATAAAAGTGGTATGCTAGTAAACATATTGGTTGGGTGGGGGGGAAGCCCAGATTTGTAGAATTTGCTGATTTCCATTGTGTAAATATTTCTACTGATGGTTTGACAAACACTTCACAAAATTCCTGGGTACTAATTATCGGCTCCAGTAGAGCGCTGCATGTATGACACCTCATTTGCCAATTCCACACTAGATTCTACTGGGGACAAGCAGTTTGAGAGTCAACTAGTGGCAGAAATAAGGAAGTCCTCAATAAAAAATCAGCATTTACTTTTGACAGATGTGAGATTCTGGAACTTATTTCTCTTTATCTGCTCTGCCTGGTGATTAAATTATGATTTTAAAACAAATGGTTTTAATTCCTTATCAGAATGCTGCCGCCAAATAAATAAAATACATATTTTAACTGTACGCAATCTTCTCTGTATTATACTGTTGTCAACAAAAACATTATCAGGGGCCACCTTCACGAAAGGAGATATGTGATAGAAGC
The DNA here is from genome assembly GCF_008728515.1 of Papio anubis. Classification (NCBI taxonomy): domain Eukaryota; kingdom Metazoa; phylum Chordata; class Mammalia; order Primates; family Cercopithecidae; genus Papio; species Papio anubis. Next base: position 69,507 of record NC_044978.1, on the reverse strand, counting down.
TGGAGTTGTTGGAATGAAAAAAAGTCAAATTTTACTTTAGATTAATCAGAGGGAAGAAAGCGGATGGATAGGAAAGGAGAAGCAGGCTTAGCCAAGTTGAAGAAAGAGGCTGAACTCAGGAGGCAGTGGGAGAATAGGATCATAGTTTGAAGAGAGCTACGAGGCTGTTTAATCCAGGTGAGGATCATAATCCCAGGAGACCCAATCCCAAACACCATAACCCTGAATCTTGAAATCCTGAAAGATCAAAATTCCTAAAGTCTAAATTCTTTTCATAGAGACAGGGAGAATTAGTCCATTCTCATGCTCCTAATAAAGACATACGCGAGGCTGGGTAATTTATAAAAGAAAGAGGTTTAATTGACTCACAGTTCAGCATGGCTGGGAAGGCTTCAGAAAACTTACAATCATGGTGAATGAGAAAAAGAAGCAAGGCACCTTCTTCACAAGGCAGCTGGAGGTGCTGAGCAAAGGGGGAAAAGTCTCTTATAAAACCATCAGATCTCGCTCACTGTCATGAGAACAGCATGGGGGTCATTGCCCCCATGATTTAATTACCTCCCACTGAGTTCCTCCCACCACATGTAGGGATTATGGAAACTACAATTCAAGGTGAGATTTGGGTGGGGACACAGCCAAACCATATCATTTTGCCCCCGGCCCCTCCCAAATCTCATGTCCTTACATTTTAAAACATGATCAGTCCCCCAAAGTCTTAGCACATTCCAGCATTAACCCAAATGTCCAAGTCCAAAGTCTTACCTTAGACAAGGCAAGGCCCTTCTGCCTATGAACTTGTAAACTCAAAAGCAAGTTAGTTACTTCATAGATACAATGAGGATACAGGCGTTGGGTAAATACACCTGTTCCAAATGGGAGAAACTGGCCAAAATGAAGGGATGGCAGGCCCCATGCCAGTCCAAAATTCAATGGGTCAGTCAAATCTTGAGGCTCTGAAATGATCTCCTTTGACTTCATGTCTCACATCCAGGTCATGCTGAAGCAAGAGGTGGGTTCTCAAGGCCTTGGGCAGCTCCACCCCTGTTGCTTTGCAGGGTACAGGCCCCTCTTGACTGCTTTCACAGGCTGGTGCTGTCTATGGCTTTTCCAGGCATATGGTGCAAGCTGTCAGTGGATCTACCATTCTGGAGTCTGGAGGATGGTGGCCCTCTTCTCTCAGCTCCACTAGGCAGTGCACCAGTGGGGACTCTGTGGGGTCTCCGACCCCACATTTCCCTTCTGTACTCACTGCCCTAGCAGAGGTTCCCCATGAGGGCTCTGTCCCTGTCACAAATTTCTGCCTGAACACCCAGGCATTTCCATGCATCCTCTGAAATCTAGGCATAGATTCCCAAGCCTCAATTCTTGACTTCTGTGCACCCACAGACCCAACACCTCATGTAAGCTGCCAAGGCTTGGGGCTTGTACCCTCTGAAGCCATGGCCTGAGCTGTACGTTGGCCCTTTTAGCCATGATTGGGACACAGGGCACCAAGTCCTGAGACTGCATAGAGCAGCATGGTCCTGCACCCGGCCCATGAAACCATTTTTTCCTCCTAGGCGTCCTGGCCTGTGATGGTTTGGGCTGCCGTGAAGGTCTCTGACATGCCCTGAAGACATTTTCCCATTGTCTTGGTGATTAACATTCAGCTCCTTGTTACTTATGCAAATTTCTGCAGCCAGCTTGAATTTCTCTCCAGAAAATGGGTTTTTCTCTTCTATCTCATCGTCAAGCTGCAAAATTTTTAAAACTTTTATGCTTTGCTTCCTCTTGAATGCTTTGCTACTTAGGAATTTCTTCCACCAGATACCCTAAACCACCTCTCTCAAGTTCAAAGTTCCACAGATTTCTAGGGCAGGGGCAAAATGCCATCGGTCTTTTTGCATAGCAAGAGTCACCTTTACTCCAGTTCCCAACAAGTTCCTAATCTCCATCTGAGACCACCTCAGCTTGGACTTCATTGTCTATGTCACTATCAGCATTTTTATCAAAACCATTCAGCAAGTCTCTAGGAAGTTCCAAACTTTCCCACATTTCTTTTGTCTTCTTCTGAACCCCCAAGCTGTTGAACCTCTGCCTGTTACCCAGTTCCAAAGTCACTTCCACATTTTTGGGTATCCTTATAGCAACATCCCACTACCTCAGTACCAATTTACTGTATCAGTCCATTCTCATGCAGCTAATAAAGACATACCCAAGCTTGGGTAATTTTTAAAGGAAAGAGGTTTAATTGACTCACAGTTCATCATGGCTGGCGAGGTCTCAGGAAACTTACAATCATGGCAGAACGCGAAGGGGAAGCAAGTCACCTTCTTCACAAGGCAGCAGGAAGGAGAAGTGCAAGCAAAGAGGGAAAAGCTACTTCTAAAACCATCAGATCTTTTGAGAACTCACTCACTATCATGAGAACAGCATGGGGGTAACTGCCTCCATGATTAATTACCTCCCAGATTGATTACCTCCCACTGGGTCCCCATCATGGTATGTGAGGATTATGGAAACTACAATTCAAGATGAGATTTGGTTGGGGACACAGCCAGACCATATCACTGGGTCTTGCTTTATTGCCCCAGCTGGTTTCAAACTCCTGGGCTCAAGTGATCCTCCAGCCCTGGCCTCCCAAAGTGCTGGGATTACAGGCATGAGCCACTGTGCCCAGTCCTAAAGTCTAAATTCTTAAAATGTAAAATCCAGAAAATCACAGTCACAGGATAGTTGTACCACATTAGTTGCATCATGTTAGATATAACTGTTGCTTTGTCTTCTCTTTATTTGGAAATTATGTATGGTTTGAGGGGTCCATATGGGTGCCAAATCTACAAGGGGTGGACTTGTGGACTTAAATTTCAGGTGTCAACTTGACTGTATTAAGGAATCCCTGGAAAGCTGGGAAAGCATTATTTTGGGTACGTTTGTGAGGGTTTTCTCAGAAGAGATTAGTGTGTGGGTCTGAGCGGACTAGGTGGGGAAGATCTGCTGTCAATGTTTTGAATGTCTTGAATATCACAGAAGAAGTGAACATGAAAGTAAAAAATGCACAAAATCTTGTCTGCTGAAGTATGTGATCATGTACAAAGCGCCTCTACATGTAACACCTTGCTTGCCTTCACAAAATGCCTTTCATCAGATAATAAAAAGAGTTCAACAAGTTCAGTGGCCTTCTGAGCCAGACACCTCCTGGCACAGAGCTTTCTCCAGAGCTACAAGACATATTAAATCATGAACTAGTCTTGATTAGAGATTTGACGTCAAAAAGATGAACGTATTTATTCACCACTAAGTCTAACATAACAAAACGGTGCGTGTTTCACTTTGGCTAAAGAACGGCACTTTCAAAACTGCCCCCAGTGGGTTTTTTTTAATCAACCTTCTACAGTTTATGCCTCCCTTGGATTACAAAATTCTATAATTTAATCTGCGTGTTTATGGTTTAATAACTGGATAAGTGACGTACTTTATAAAAACTTACTTGAAGATTTGATGGGCTTTGCAGAAGAAAATAGATTTCAATTGGATCCCCAAATTCTAATGACAAGTTTTTAATTAGGTGTGATCAAGGCTTCTAAAAGTGAACTGCAAGTTGTTACCAGTAAAGTTTGTATCTTCCATTCAACCCAGTTCATTTGCCAGAAAATTCAGGTGAGTGGATTGGCCAGGCCATATGGCAATGATGAAAATTTTAGTTTAAAAATGTGTCATTTGTCTGTATTGGCATTCCTTCCACCTGATAAAATTCCAGGAGCTTTTGATAAATTAAAACCACAATCGCCTGAAGAAACCAGAAAAATTACGGACTGATTTGAAAATAATGATGTGCAAGGAAGGATAAGAAATCATCTAGGCAACGGTATTGCTGTTCAATCAAGAGTATTGTTTTGCCAAATGTGTGGCCTGTATACAAGGGCCTGCAAAATGGATTTCCACATACTCAAAACAATAGAGAAGAATGGCATAGAAGATTGGAAAATGTAATAAGAAATGCTCATGTCAGTGCGTATCAAATTATAGAGAATTTCAAAAAGAGCAGTGCCACATAGAAAATGAATGTGAACTTATTTTATGAGGAGAGTCAAATCCTAAAAACAAAAAAGGCAACTATTCATTGTGATGCAAGACTTCAAAATATAGTTAATGATCATGAAAGTCAGCCAGCAATTATGAACTCTGCAATTTCCCATAATCTATCCTTGTAATATACTCTTTATATGTCAATTTTCTTTTTAGTTGTTTCTTTTTCCATTTTTTCCACTATTTTAAATTGTTGGCATTATTTTTTACAACTTGCTATGCTATGTATTTCATCTTCGTATCATTTCCAATACTGGAGGTATAAATTTTGCAAAGACTTTTAGAGAGTTCTAATTTGTTTTACGGGGTTTTTTTTCTTTTCTTTTTTTCTTTTTTCTTTCTTTCTTTTTTTTTTTTTTTTTTGCACATTTGACTCCACAGGAGTGCATTACCACAACACGGACTTTGTGTGTAAGCATTGTACATGTACATAAAAGCATTAGGACTTCCTCAATAAATGAGGAGATATCCTTTTTGCACATTGGTGTCTGGGAAAGAGAACATTTCTCAGGATCTCAGCTCTTTGACTGCATATTGGATGGTGACCCTTCCCAGCTTTTGATGAATCTGGTCGAAAGACGTAGGTTGTCTGTTACAGCATTTCAGATGACCTCAGTTATAAAGCTGAGTGCACTCAGTTACCAACCATGCTTTTATACATTTTGCTTTTTGACCCATCTCTGGATGAGTACAACTCATCTGCTCATTACCATTGTACCTTTAAGACTCTCGTTAGTATACCTGAGTGTTTATGCTTGCAAATATATGTATGTTACTATTGCCTATTGATTGTGTAAAGTGGCCTAGGAAGTGTTCTGTTGTGTTTGTATACGTTTCTCAAATAAATCCCATCTGAAAAATATAAATAAATGCTTTTTTGTTTGTTTGTTTGTTTAGACGGAGCCTCACTCTGTCACCCAGGCTGATGTGATCTCATCTCACTGTAACCTCCATCTCCTGGGTTCAAGCAACTCTCCTGCCACAGCCTCCTGAGTAGCTGGGATGACTGGCACCCACCACTATGCTCAGCTAATTTTTGTATTTTTAGTAGAGATGGGGCTTTGCCATGTTGGCCAGGCTGGTCTTGAACTCCTAACCTCAGGTGATCTGCCTGCCTAATAAATGTTTTTTAAAGAATGTGTTAATAACTTTTTTCCAGAATTGTATTTTCAGAATTTTGTTTCTTGAGAATTGTAATTTTCAGGATTTTAGACTGTAGAGATTTAGATCTTTTGGGACTTCAACATTTGGGATTATCATGCTCAGGATTGTGTCTTTCTGGGCTGTGGCCCAAACCCGTGTGGTCCAACACTTTATTTCACACGAGAGGAAAGCAAACCATGTGCACAGATGCAACGAAGGCTTAAATAGGTGTCATGTATAGGTTATATCCCAGGAAAATATGATTAAGATGATACATAGCGACCTTTTTCTCAGTGAAAAAGATCCACATTGCTTTTCTTGTGTGGAACTAAACACAATTTCTGAATCAATGTAAGTGAATGCAAATCAGCATGTTCACTCAACTGATGCTCCTTTATTAATGGGGATAGAAGGGAGGTGATTGGAAGAGATGATGGCCCGGGACCCAGGACCTGGGGAAGCTGCAGTGGGTGAAGGGGAGAAACAAAGGAGCAGGGGCTGGAGAAGGAGTGGGGAGTCATCGACTACCCTCCTTGCTCCTGGCATCTGGTGTTTGGAGTCCAGAGGTCTTCTCTAGGGCCTCGGAGAAGCTTCCACGTCTGTCCATTTCTCTTTCCCACCCCTGCTTGTATCACAAAGAAATTATTGACAACTGAGTTCCTGACTAGGTGGCAGGATTTTAGGGACCCTTCACCTTGTCCGAACTTCATATCGCCAGGCCACATGGCAATGATGAAACTTTTAGTTTAAAAATGTATGACACTTTAGAAATGCATTGAGATAAGTTTAAACACTGTTTACTTTTAATTGGTGTGCTTTCTTTCATCTCACGGTAATAAGCTGTGGTTTACTTTATCGGCTGAATACTCACTATGCAGTCCTTTGTAAAATTTTGAAGGTCTGCAGTAATGTGATTATTGAGCTTTGACAGAATACACAGAAGATCCCAGGAACCACAAACCAATCCATCCACTATGCAGCATCTAAAGTGTTTGCAAAAAAAAAAAAACACCACTGAACAATTGACTCATAGCAAAGCTATTAGGTTAGTGCAAAAGTAATTGTGGTTTTGCCATTGAAAGTAATGAAAATAATTGAAAGAATAGGTGTTCTAGTGTTCTAGCTGGACACTCTACAATGCGTGCCACAACCATGGATCAATGATGTACTGAAAACCTAAACCAACTGAGGATCACTGCTGTGCATTATTCCCATGGCGTCATAATGTGGCAAACTGAAACTAAGCACCTGTAACAAGGAATTTTCAGAGGGAATGAAAACATACTGGTTAAAGCAAACAAAACTGGCAATTTTCAATTTGCTCAAATCGAACTATTCACATACTTTGTATGCTTCTCTACAAAATCCAGAACTTTTGATAGAATCACCCTTAGGTAAAACTCTAAAGTGGACAGCGTCTGATCAATAGGCCACAACTCCTTTTCCCGTCTGTATCACAGACCGTGTGTGTGAATCCATCAAGTGATCTAATACAATTTGGCTGGTTGGAAAAGGTCTCTTTAAAGAACTGACACTCAGGCTGGGATCTAGAACAAAGCCCTGTAAACTTGAATGTGCAAATGAATCACCTGGGGACCTTGTCAACATGCAGATTCTGATTCATGGGATCTAGGGTGGTGCCTGAGTTCTAGCAAGCTCCCAGGGATGCTTATGTGACTGCCTGGGGCACCAGTTACAATAGCAAGAATATAAGCAGATACGAGTCAACAAAGCAGGAGTGAACGCATCACGGCCCAGACAGCCCTGGACCAGGCCAGCTCAGGGATCTGAGAAAAGAGTAACTGGACTGAGGTGTATGAGTGCTGCCATGAGAGGTGAGGCTGAGAAGGTGGACAAGATCTAGGTCAATGTGTTAAGTTCCTACTAAATGCAAGGCCAGGCTCTGCATAAACAGAAATAAGGCAAACTTAGTCCTTGCATCTTTAGAGCTTGCGGTCTAGCAGAATTACCTCATGGGTAGAAAATCATTAAAGATTTTTAAACGAAGGAGAGACATGATCTAATTGAAATTTTTGAAGAACCTCTCTGAATGTGCCATAGAGAAGGTATTGGAGAGGCAAAACGTTGGAAAGAGGAGTATATGTTTGCAGACCAGGTGAAAGATGGGGATGACAGAAGTGGATTATTTTAGCACATACTTTGAAGGGGAAATAACAGGACTTGGTTGCAAGTTGTGATGGTAGGGGGTGGCAGGAAGAAGACAGCATCAAGGATGATGATGCTTTCTGGAAGAAGCAAATGGGTAAATGGAGATAATTTTTATGAAGAATGGTAAGGCTGAAGAAGAAATAAACTAACAAAAGGGAAATGATTGAGGAAGCAACATACATTTGGGGGCAGAACTCAAGAGTTGCGAGTTCTGATTTTAGGAATGCCTGTGAAAATTCCAGTGGAGATTTCAAGACGGCAGGTGCATATAATGTTTTGGAGCTTGGGAGGAGAGGTCTGTAGGAGTCATATGCATATAAATGGTATCTAAAGCCATAGGAATTAATAAAACCTTGTCTAGAGTCTGTGTAGGCAGAGGTGTCCAATCTTTTGGCTTCCCTGGGTTGCATTGGAAGAAGAAGAATTGTCTTGGGCCACACATAAAATATACTAACATTAACAATAGCTGATGTGCTAAAAAAAAATCATTTAAAAATCTTATAATGTTTGAGGAATGTTTACAAATTTGTGTTGGGCTGCATTCAAAGCTGTCCTGGGCCACATGTGGCCCACAGGCCACGGGTTGGACAAGCTTAGTATGAAATAAGAACAGAAGAGGACCCAGGATTTAGGAACTTCAACATTTAAAGTTTGGGCAAAGAGTTTGGAGCTGATAAGCAAATAGTTCAAGCTAGAGGAAGAGGTCAGAGGTCTACTCTACTGAATGTTCCTGAGACCCCACTGGACTTATATATTACATAATATGTACAATATATGTTACTTGGGTGATGGATACCCTAATAGCTTTGAACTGACCACTCTGCATGGAACAAAATTGCACCTGTATCCCATAAGTTTTATATAAACAAAAGTAAATAAATAGAAGAAAGGAAGAGAGAAAGAGAGGGAAGGAAGGGAGAAAGAGAAGGAAGGAAGGAAGACAGAAAGGAAAGGAAGGGAAGGAAGGAAGGAAAGAAGGAAGGAGAAAGAAGGAAGGAAGGAAGAAAAAGAAAGAAAGAAAGAGAGAGAGAGAGAGGGAGAGTATTTGTGAAGTTTATGAATCACCAATTCTGGGGGCACTAAATTGTGTCCCCTCAGATTCCTATGTTGAAGAACTGATCCCCACTGCCTCAGAGGGGACTGATTTAGAGAAGGTCTTCAAAAAGGTAAGTGAGGTCAAATAAAGCCATATGGGTGGCTAAACCAATATGGCAGGTGTCCATCTAAAAAGAGATTGAGACAAAGGCAACACAGCCTGAGGACACAGCAGGAAGGGAGCCATCTGCAAGGCAGCAGTTCTCAGAAGAAGGCAAACCTGCTGACATTCCATCCTGGATTTCCAGTCTTCAGAGCTGTGAGAAGATAAACCACTCAACCTGTGGCAGCTTGTGAGGGAAGCCCCTAGCGGTCTTATGCAGGGGCCCTTGAAAACAGTATGCTGAGAATAGATAGGGCTCAAGGATAGTATCTCCAATTGAACTTTTAATGAACTCCCGTAGGCGCCAAGAAGGCGGACAAATAAGGAAGAGCATAGAGACAAGGAACTAAGCAGAAGGTTACATCTGGGTAAAGAAAGTTTGTTTTGCATTGTGTTCTTTCTGCTGACGTGGGGTTTATGGAGTATAAATAAAGTGAAGCGGAGGCTCTGGCTGCGGCCGCCATGTTCTCTGTTTGTCTTTGTCTTTTGTGTCTGCTCATTCTCCACCACCCCCCGCACGGTCCTCAATAGTCTTATACGGTGAGCTTAGCGCAAGCAGTCTAATAGGCTTGGTGAAAGTGAAAGCCAAACTGACTTGAATAAAGAGTGAAAGGAAAATGAGCAAGAGGAGACAGTAAGTATGGAAAATCCTTGAGGAAAATTTGCCAAGAAAGGAGGAGATGGCTTGATAGCTAGAAAGACACACAGAGTCAAAGGTAAGGTTTCTCCAAGATAGAAGATTTTTTAAATGAAAAATTTATATTAAAATGCTGACAGAAGGCATCAAGAAGGAGAGAGATTGAAGATGCAGATGACAAAGGGAAAAGCAATTAACAGAATCCATGAAAAGTCAGGAAAAGAAGGGAGATTATTAGAGGGATGTCCTTTTACAGTAAGAGGAATACTTCCTCCACTGCCCCAGGATTTAAAAAGCTTATAAATTACAGGTAACATTCCACCTAATTATGGAGCTTTACACTTTTCAATAAATTTTGTTGTACATGATACAGTCACCCTGTGAATTCAGTGAGACAGACAGTTATCCACATTTTACATAAAAAGAAAGAAAAGGCAGAAGAGAAGTGATTTGCTTGAAGTCACACAGAAACGGCTGGTAGAACCATGCACTGTGTAGATGGCAGGGCTCCTGACTTCTCATTTCACACCAAAAATGTAGACAGAATTAGATATAATGACAGTTATTATATTTAAACCTTTCAAATAAGAATATCCTTAGATTTTCATTAACAAAGCACAAAGCACGTGATTAGCATCTGAAAATGTTTTATTACATGAACACTAAACACCAGAAGAGGTTTCCATTTTCCTGTGTATTTGAAGGAATTAAACAGCCCTCAGTCACACAGTTGGAGGAAACTCAAACAAGGGAAGGTTCGTTTGAAGTGATGAAATTAGCATGATGAAGTTTACAATACAAAGATTTTTGTTTCAAGACTCTGAGGTTTGGTAGGGAGGAAGGGGGAAAGGCAGCTGACACCAAATAAGAAGCCTGGTTGGAGAGGGGATGAGAAGCATCAATCAGAAAGCTCTTCAAATTCAAACGGACCATTCAAACCATCCTAGACTAGACTCCAATCGGGAAAGACTCTGCAGGAAATGATCTCCTACTCCCACAAGACGGCTAACATGATTTAGGTAAAAAGCTTTTAGTTTTATGGCTGGGGAGGTAGCAATAAAGAAAATGAACTTCCTGCCAATGATTCTTTTTCAAGCCCTGCCAATTCCTGTGTCTGGGGAAGCTATAAAGAATGTCCAGCCTCATGTCAAAAGAATTGCCACAGATCTCCAGCTTGCCTGCGTTCAAGCATCCAAACATCCCTAAGCCTGTTCCCAGGCCAGCCTGGAACTGAGAATCCAGGAGAGTCTTTTCTGTTCTGCTGCTGCAGTTACACTATCTACTTGTTAGCATGACCAGGGCCACCAGCAATAGATGCTAGAGAAATACACAAAGCAAAAATCAACAGCTGATGAAAAGCAGAATCTTTTCTTTTTGGCAGCAATACCAATAGCATGAAGCATGTCCCTTTCGGAGCTTCCCAAACCACTTCAAAAGCGAGTTTTCTGGTGTGGATCAAGAAAGCTAGGCAAATTGCCCCTGAGTGGATAGCCACTGGCCAAGATATTGATGAGTGTAGCCAGCTCAGGACCCATCCTCAGCCCCGGTGCTGTCTTTCTCAGAGCTCTGTTTAATTCCATCAGGCACGGGCAGCATTTGGAGAAAGCTGCGTTGATTTTTGTGATCTTCAGCCAGCACAGAGGTAGCCAGTTCCATAGCCTCCCAGCACCGTCCTCCTCCTGCCCTGCCCCTTCATGACCTGCCTGGGCTCACTGGACCCAGATTTGCCTTTTGCCTCCGTCAAAACCTTACCGTCCTGTGTATCTGTTTCCCTTTGAGCTACACACACTAACTAATTTGGTGAACCTATTGAGTGAACTTCTTTATACTCATGGTCTAAAGGGCACTGAACACTAAAGGGTTTGCTAGAGATTGTCAAAATTAATTCTGTCTTCTTCCAACTGGACCAAGGCTTCTTTGAATTAGCAAAACTCTGAGAAATCTGAGTTGATTTTTCATAGTATCTCTTTCTATTCTTTAGGGGCTTTTTTGTTTGTTTTTTTACTTATCATGGAGATTTTCCTTAATTTAACCCAAAAGATATACCCATATGACATCTGAGCTAATATGAAAGCGGTAGCAGGACAAAGAATTTGAAGCCAGCCTTTCAGTCCCCACGAAGTACTTGAAGTTTATCAGTAAGCCCCTCCCCGATGCTTCCCACCATGTGCCACATTCCATCTCCATTTTAAGCCATGAAGCTTCCAGTGGCATCTCCTTCTGTGAAACCTCCAGTTTGGAGATAAATTATTGGTGACTAATGACTTAGAAGAAACTAAGAAAGGATCCTCTAGTGGAGACACAGCATAGAAATGGTGGTCCAGGATGAGACGGAACTGACTCCAATCCCAGTGCTGCCTGCGTGGTTCCGGCTTCTCTTCCTCTGTAGTCTTGTTTACTCCTCTCTAATTTGTGACTAATAACATATACATCAGACTATTGTGAGGGCTGAGTGTAACGATATTCCACATCGTTGCATGTATCCAGTACTTAACATAGTACCAAGAACAAAGCATGTATCAGTAAGCATGAATAGCCTTCCCAGTGCACACCTGCAAACAGTGGATTTCTGGCCGGTGACAGGCAATGGTTCCCAGCGGTCCTACAGGCCATGGTTTAACTTACCACTAGCCTATCAGTAAGTTTGCTCAGACCACATCACGACTCTTTTGCAAGCCTGGAGCTTGGTAAAAAAAACAAGGGGGAAAATAACATCCCTAAGGCAGATGCTGAAAGATTTACCTCATAACATAATTTTCTCACCAGACTTGTTTCCTGAATGTCCATTTCAATTTTAATTCTGCAAAGAAAATAAAGTTGGTAATAATGAAGGTGATTAAGATGGTATTTGTCCAGGGAATGAACCTCCCCACAACACACCTAAGAAAGAGATATATATACAGAAAACAAAGCACAGTAAAATACCACTTCACTACTCTCTGGAGATTTTCCCCAGACACAGAGAAAGCTCTACGGAGCTGAGCTTAAGCCAGAAGAACTCTATTATTTATATGGTCTAATGCCAAAACAGGCCAGAGACCCCTTTCACCTTCTTCTCTTTAATCCCAAACCCAGTCTTGGTTTAATCTAAGAAAGAGCCAAACGCCCAGCAGGCGCCAGGGTAGAGAAAAGCAGCCAGCCAGAGAGTGGCCTCCGTGCCAGGGGAGTGTGTCTGAGCTTTGTTTTATTTTTCTTATTTGTCTGTAGTTGTGTGATTGGTAGAAGAGAGTAAATATGAAGTCTACTGACACAGGATTGGTCTTCAGGCGTGTCTTACCAAGCATTTGGGGGAACAGAGGGGTTCCACAAATAAGAGAGCAATGATCAGACTTTCTTCTAAAAGGAGCAGCCACAAGCTACCTTAACTCTCCATCTTGCCCATAAATCTTCACCTAGAGTTAGGAAAATTTCACCATTAGCTGTGGCCCATAAAAGATCCTTCAGCTTTTGACCAATGACAGAGGTCCATCTCCGTTAAGAGAAAGTGAAAGGGAGGTATGGGCAGAAGCTGTGAGCTTTCTGTCCTCTGCAGGCCCCCTGCTGTGTCCTCTACTTCTTATACAGGATGGCCTCCAACTGATGTTTTCTGACTGACCGTGCCAGGACTGATCCTCATCTCACTATGGAAATGAAAGATTTCAAGGAATTTGTTGCCTGAAATGTGGTGCCCTAATCACATATTAATAAAGCTAATATCCAGAAAAAAGGCAGATTTCAAAAGAACGGCTGTTAGCATTCTCAGGGACCTAGAAAGTACATATTGTAGAACAATGGTAAATAGATCTTGGAATCAGGTAGACTTTAATTCAAACCCCAGCTATGCCACTTACTAACTTACGTGACATTGGGAAAGCCTCTCAAATTTAGTTGTGCAAAATCAGAATAACGTAAGTAGCCAACAAATAGGGTTTAATGGAGGTAATAATGAAGGTGATTAAAATGATAAAATTAAATAACAAATATAAAGTGCTTAGCATTAGCATTTAATAAATTTTATTGTGTGATTTCAAAGCACATGCTTTTACCTACAGTGCTATAAAGCTGCACGCGATAGTCAAAGCTCACAGAAGCTTTAGTCAGAGCTAATAGAAGCCTTGTGTATGTAATTATTTAAAAAATATACATAATAGGGTAGGAATGAGAAAATCTTTAGAGGAAATATTCAAATATGCTTGGTTTTTAGCAAATCCAGATAGACGGTTTTCGCAACAATCAAGTCATAATTTTAAGTCATGTTATTGGAGCTAGAATTTTATTCAAGGGGCAACTGATTTGATTAGATAAGATGCTGTGAGCTGCATGTTTGCATCAACAAATGCACATGTTGAAACTCTTAACAGTCGAATGGCATTAGAAGGAGGCCTTGGGGAGGTAACTTGGTTTCGATGAGGATGGAGTTCCCACGATGGGGTTAACATCCTAGTAAGAAGAGAAGGAGACTAGAGGCCTCTTCTCTCAGCCATGTGAAGATACAACAAGAACACCTGCAAACCCGCAAGAGGGGCCTTCACCAGACACTGGCTCTGCTGGCACAGATTTTAATCTTTGACTTCCCAGAACTGTGAGAAACAAGTATGTGCTGTTTAAGCCACTCAGTCTACAGTTGTTTGTAACAGCAGCCTGAGCAGACAAACACATAGGTGTCCTTTTATTTTCAGAATTCGGTTTAGGTGTAATTGCCTACCATCCTGAGATGCTGTTTCCTGCCTCCTCCCTCGAAATATAAGCTCTGGGACTATAGCTTCATGGACAAATTCTGAAGAATTTATCTCTGCTTCTGTAGGATGCTAACCTAACCAATCAAGGAATGTTTGCTCAGTGGAATGAAACATCTAAATGCAGCTCGCCAGCCAGTATCTGCAGAGCACACCTCATGGGTTCTAGCTGGCTTGGATTTCTGAGACTACTTCATCCTGTTCATCAGACTGTGGACTAAGATTCAGCCAGGAGGCCCAGATTCTAGCATCAGTTTTGCCCTTGGGATACAAATGCATGCCCTGCTTCACTGAACACGAAACCCTGAATATTTGGTCATTACTCTGGCAACTGTGCTCTCTCCCTGTGCCAATTGCCAATCAGCCCAACTCCCAGGCAGTCTTGGCAGTTATGTCTGCTTCACCTGCTGTAGCAGCCAATGACTTAGTAAGTCAGAACATAGAACTGCTAGTTCCCAGTCCAGGATTTCCTCTTAACTCGTCCATGTATATATTAAACAACTAGGCTTGCTTTTAAAATTCTTTTTCATTTAGCCTCTTCTTAGAACTTGTCATTTTGAGAATGCTGACCTGCCACTATTCCATAATCTTTCTGAAAGTGACACAGCAAGTACGATGCATGCACAGTGCTAACTGCAGCTGATTTCATTTTCCCATCATCTAAAAAGCACATAAGGTAATTTGTAAACCAGCAGTAAAATCTATTTATAAAGAATGCTGATTTGTTTTCTGCACTTTCCAACTCAGAGCTTCAATTTATTTCCTCACCATAAAAAACCATTACTTTTTTAAACAATCATAGTTAGTATATTTTATAAATATTTTAATTTTTTAAAAGTCCAACTTGCAAATTGGAGTGTAAATAGCTTTCTTAAAATGGAAGGAAATGTGTTAGACCCAGTTTGCTGATGGATGATTTCACTGTGCTTCAAAGCAGACGATTTCACAGTCATTGGGTATATAATGTAATGAGTTTTTATAAAGCAATTGATATCACTAAAAATATAATTATAATAAAATTATAGGGAAAAGGAACTCTTCATTCGGACAATGCCAAATTTTTTAACTAACTCGTTGCTAAAAGATTATGTTTCTACATGAAAAATTTTACACATTGTTTCTATAAGATAAACTGATAACACCTTGAAAACTTAATGGTTATGGAAAAGGAACTGTGGTGATATTTTTTAGAAAATGTGTTCTTAAGTTAGCGGTCTCATGTTATTAGAAGGGAAACAGCACCACCTTGTGTACAAACAAAGAAAGTGAATGAATTTTTAGGGCCTGGTTCAGTGGCTCAGGCCTAAAATCCCAGCACCTTGGGAGACCTGGGCAGAGGGTAACTTGAGCCTGAGAGCTCAAGACCAGCATGGGCAACACAGTGACAAGCCCATCTTTACCAAAAATTTGCAAAATTTGCTGGGCTTGGTGGCTTATACCTCAGGTCCCAGCTACTTGGAAGGCTGAGGTGGCTGGATCACTTAAGCCCAGGAGGTGAAGACTGCAGTGAGTGTGATCATACCACTGCATTCCAGCCTGGGTGACACAGCAAGACCCTATCTCAAAAAAAAATATGTTTATGTAGCACTTTCTACAAGGAATATAGTATCATGTTTGTATTTAAACAACATCAGGACCAGCATGGTGGCTTACACCTGTAATCTCAGCTCTTCAGAAGGCGGAAGGCAGGAGGATCACTTGAAGCCAAGAGCTGGAAGACCAGCCTGGGCAGCATAATGAAACCCACATCTCTACAATAATAATAACAATAATAATAGTAATAAAAAGCTAGGCATGCTGGCACACACCTGTAGACCCAGCTACTGCGGAGGCTAAGTGGGAGGATCGCTTTGAGCCCAGGAGTTTGATTGTATTGCGTATTGTGAGCTATGACTGAGCCACTCCATCCAGACAACACGGCAAGACCCAGTCTCTAAACAAAATAAAGGGACATCAGAGCATTGCTTATAGAGATTTACAAATGATCCCAAAATGTCTTCAGGGAGATAACTCAACTAAATATAGCTATATGGACTCTTCCTAAATTCCAAATTTGGGTGGGAAAAATAAATGAGAAGACTTCTTGAAATGTATCAAGACTCAGAAAGACAACAAAAACTTTCTTTAGGCAGTATCAAGAATGTTCATTAATCCATTTCTAGTTTATGATACAATAATCTAAAGAGGAAATCCCAGCAACAAGAGGCCAAAGGAAAGGGAAAATAAATGACAGCAATGACCATACTTTCTATATACCTCCAACCTCTTCTCTACCACCACTCAGCAAGACCCACAGCCAACCACTGCTTTCTCTTGTGGACTTACCCTCTACTCTGTGAACATATGAGCCACAGAACCCTGAGAAGTCCCTGGGTCCCTTCCAGGGGCTCTGCAAGGTCAAAACTCTTTCATAAAAATACACAGGTTTTGTTTACCTTTTCCACTTTCATGCTCTCACAAGTATAACTGGAGTTTCCCAGAGGCTTCCTGACATGGGACGCCACAAGAAATTAAATGGAGAAGCAGAAAGGAGAACCAAGTTTTCTTCTATTCAACCAGACATTAAAGGCATAGATAAAAATATAAAACAATGTCACCATTCTCACCAACTTTACTGCTTAAAAATGATAATTTTAAATAAAAATGTGATTTATGTAAACATATATTATTTTATTATTTTTTAACTTCTCAGTTTTCATATTTAATATGATAAATATAGATAGATATAATCCAAATAAATAAAAACTCTTTGGGGTTCTTAATAACTTTTAGAAATGTAAAGTGGTCCTGAAACCAAGAAGTTTGAGGACCGATGCTCTAAAGCTCAGATTCTTTGATGTAGCTTCCACCCAGGTCATTTCTTAAATACTTCATCAATCATTTCCCGTGTCCTTCACCCTGTCCTTGCTGTAAAATTCCATTTTCCTACTCTGGCCCTCCCAGTTATGAGAAAATTCCCAGGTTGTATATATGATTTACTAAACCTTTCTTAACAGCTTTACGATGATAACATGACATCTAAAAATTGTATAAATTTAAGGTAACTTAAAGTTTTGATACCTCTATACTTTTTGAAATGATCGCCACAATCAAGCAAATCAGCATATTTATTATCTCTCCACATTCACCATCGTGTGTGTGTTGACACTAATTAATTTATGATCTAGTCCTTTAGCAGAACATTGTTCCATGTTGTACATTATATCTCCAGAAATTATTATAACTTGAACTTTGTACAATTTAATCAACATCACCCCATTTCCCCTCCCTGAGCCCCCGGCAACCACTGTCCTATCCTCTGTTTTTATGAATTTGACTGTTGTAGGTTCCACATGTAAGTGAGATCACAAAGTATTTGTCTCTGGGTCTTGCAATTTTGCTTGGCGCGATATCCTCCAGCTCCATCCACGTTTTCACAAATAGCAGGATTTCCTTCTTTTTTTAAGGTCGAATAATATTTCATTTCATATATACATGCCACATTTTCTTTACCCATTCATCTGTTCCTCTGCCAAAGGATATTTAGGTTATTTTCATATTTTGGTCATTGTGTGTAATGCTGCAATGAACAGGGGAGTACAGGTACCTCTCTAAGATTCTTATGTCAGTTTCACTGGATGTATATCCAGAAGTGAAATTGTTGGATTATGTGGTAGTTCTTTTTTTTATTTTTGAAATAGGTCTCACTCTTCATCCAGGGTAAAGTCCAATGGCAAGATGATAGCTCACTGCAGCCTTGAACTCCTGGGCTCAAGCGATCCTCCTACCTCAGCCTCCCAAGTAGCTGGGACTATAGGTGTACAATACCATGTCTGGCTAATTTTGAATTTTTTCCAGAGATAGGGTCTTGCTATGTTGCCCAGGCTGGTCTGGAGCTCCTGGCCTCCTGCCTTGGCTTCCCCAGATGCTGGGATTACAGGTGTGAGCCACCACACCAGGCCAGTGCTATTTTCAATTGTCTTTGGAGGAACCTCAATACTGTTTTCCATGTTTTACTAATTTGCATTCCCATCAATAGTGTACAAGGGTTTCCTTTTCTCCACATTCTCACCACCACGTATCTTTTGTCTTTTTGATAGTAGCCATTTTAACAGGTGTGAAATGATATCTCATTGTGGTTTTGACTCGCATTTCTCTGAAGTTTAGAGATGTTGAGCACATTTTCATATACCTGTTAGCCATTTGAATTTCTTCTTTTGAGATGTATTTATTTAGGTTCTTTGCCTTAAAATGAAATTAGGTTATTTGTATTTTTAGTATTGATGTGTATACTGCTTATAAGAGATATGGTTTACAAATATTTTCCCCATTTCATAGGTTGCCTTATCATTTCACTAGTTGTTTTCTTTGCTGTGCAGAAGCTTTTTAGTTTGATGTAATTCATTCATCTATTTTGCCTTTGTTGCCTGCCCTTTTGGCATCATATCTAAACAAATTATTGCTAAGACCAATGTCAAGATTTTTTTTCCTGTCTTCTTCTAGGAGTTTTATGGTTTCAGGTATTACATTTAAATGTTTAATCCATTTTGAGTTAATTTTTATGTATGGTGTGAGCTAGGGATCCAGTTTCATTCTTTTGCATGTGGACATCCAGCTTTCCTAACACCATTTGTTCAAGAGCATATCCTTTCCCCATTTTGTCTCCTTGCCACCCTACAGGGTGATCAATTGCTGCAAATGTGTGGGTTATGTCTAGGTTTTCTATTTTGTTCCACTGGTTTATGTGTCTGTTTTTATGCCAGTGCCACAGTGTTTTTCTTTCTACATCTTTGTAATGCAAGTTGAAGTCAGGAAGTGCGATACCTGCAGCTTTGTTCTTGCTCAAAATTGCTTTGGCTATTCAGGGTTTTTTTGTGTGTGTGTGTGATTCTATATGAATTTTAGGATTATTTTTTCTATTTCTGTGAGAGACACCTTTGGGATTTTAATATGGATTACATTAAATGTGTAGACTGCTTTGAGTAATATGGACATTTTAATAAAATAGTGCTAATTCTTTCAATCCATGGGTTGTCTTTCAATTTACTTAGGTTTAAATTTCCATCATCAATCTTTCGTAATTTGTACTATATAAGTCTTTCATTTCTTTGGTTAATTCCGAAGTAGTTTATTTGATAGATTTTAAATTTCCCTTTCAGACAATTCATTGTTAGTGTTTAGAAATAGCAATGATTTTTGTATGTCGATTATGTATCCTACAACTTTAGTAAATTTATTATATAGTCAGTCCTTCATATCCATGGGTTCTGCAACCATGAACTCAACCAACTGTGAACCAAAATTGTACATATTTTCCATCTGTGGTGGTTTGAGTCCACAGATGTGAACCCATAGAGACATAGGCCAACTGTGCATGATTTTATGTGAGGAAGTTGATCACCACAGATTTTGTTATCTGAGGAGGCCCTGAAACAAATCCCCAGCAGGTATAAAAGACTGACTGTATTATCTCTAACCATTTTCTGTGGAGTCTTTAGAGTTTTCAATGTATAATAATCTTGTCTTCTGTTAACAGAGATAACTACATCTTTCCTTTCAATTTCGTTGCCTTTTATTTCTCTTGTCTGATTGCTCTGGGTAGCATTTCCAGTACTATGTTGAATAGGAGTGGTGAGAGTAGGCATTCTTGTTTTGTTCCAGATATTAAAGAAAAAGCTTTCAGTTTTTCCCCATTGATTATAATATTAGATTTAGGTTTTTCATATACAGCCTTTATTGTGTTGAGGTAAGTTTCTTCTATACCTATTTTGTTGAGAGTTTTATCATGAAAGTATGTTGAATTTTGTCAAATGTGTTTTCTGCATCTATTGGAATGTGATTTTTGTCTTTCATTCTGTTATATCACATTATCAATTTTTACACATTGAACCATCCTTGTATCCCATAGATAAATTCCAATTCGTCGTAGTGGATGACCTTTTCAATGTGCTTTTGAATTCAGTTTGCTAGTCAGTATTTTATTGAGAATTTTTGCATCTATATTCATTAAGGATACTGGTCTGTAATTATTTTTTCTTGTGTTGTCTTTGTCTAGCTTTTAAGTCTTGGTAACATCGGACTCATGACATGAGTTTGGGAGTATTCTCTCTTCTATTTTTTCTAAAGAGTTTAAGAAGTTTTGGTGTTAGTCCTTCTTTGAATGATTGGCAAAAGTTGCCCATGAAAGCATCTACACCTGGGCTTTTCTTTGTTGGGAAATTTTTGATTACAATTAAATCTCTTTTCTTGCTTTTGGTCTGTTCTATTTCTTTTTTGTTCCATCTTGGTAGATTGTATCTTTCTAAGAATTTATCCATTTCTTCTAGGTTATCCAATTTGTTGGCTTATAATTGCTTAATTGTCTTTTATAATCATTTGTATTCCTGTACATTTGTTGTTATGTCTCCATTTTCATTTCTGATTATATTTACTTGAGTCTCTCTTTTGCTCTTAGTGTAGCTAAAGGTTTGTTATTTTTGTTTGTATTTCCAAAAATTCAACTCTAGCTTTGTTGATTTTTCTACTGTTTTTTATTTTATAGTTATTTTATTTATATTCTAATCTTTATTATTTACTTCATTATGCTAACTTTGGGTTTAGTTAGTTCTTCTTTTTCTAATTGCTTATCTTCATTATTCTAATTGTAAAGTTAGGTTGTTTGATTGAGATCTTTCTTATTTTTCAAAGTAAATAATTATCACTACAACATTTCCCTCTTAGCACTTCTTTTGCTGTATCCCATAAGTTTTGTTGACTTCTATTTTCATTTTTGTTTGTCTCGAGATATTTTTTAAATTCCCTTTTGATTTCTTCTTTTACTCAATGGTTGTTCAAGGGTGCATTGTTTAGTTTCTGCATTTTTGTGAATGTTTCTGCTTTCTTTGTTATTAATTTATAATTTTATTCCATTGTGGTCTGAGAGGATACTTGGCATTATATCAAACTTCTTAAATTTGTAGGATGCCTTATGACCTAAGATTTCATCTAGAATGTTCTCTAGAATTCATCTCAGAGAATGTTCTGTGTGCACTTAAGAAGAATGTATATTCTGCTGCTGTTGGATGGAAAGTTTTGTATATGTCAATGTTTAATCTACCTTGTTGTTCAAGTCAGCTGTTTCCTCTTTTTATTCCTGCCTAGATGTTCTATCCATTATTGAATTTGGAGTACTGAAGTTGGCTGCTATTATTTTATTGTTACTGATTTCTCCCCTTAGCTTTGTTGATATTAACTTTATATATTTAGGTGTTCTAATGTTGGTTGGATATATATTTACAATCTTCCTGTTGAACTTTTATCATTATATAATGACCTTCTTAGTCTCCAGTGACAGTTTTTGATTTCAAGTCTATTCTTTCCAATCTAAGTATAGACACCCTTGATCTTTGTGGTTACCACATGCACAGAGCATCTTTTCCCATCCCTTCACTTTGAGCCTCTATGTATCTTTATATCCAAAGTGACTCCCTTATAAAAACGTACTGATGAGTATCTTTTATGCATTGTGCCACTCTGTGTCTTTTAGATAGTTTATTCCCTTCACATGTAAAGTCATTGTTGATAGGTAAGGAGTGACTGTTGCATTTTGTTAATTGTTTTCCAGATGTTTTGCAGTTCTTTTTTTTCTTTATTTTTCCCCTCTCTTGCTGTCTCCTTTTGTGATTTGGTTTCATTTATTTTTCTTCACATTTTGTGTATCTCCTATAAATTTTTCATTTGTGGTTGCGAATTAACATCTTCTATAAAAAGCTGTCTGAATGTTATCAGCTTTTTTTGGAATCATTTTCTCTGTCTTCCCTCCTCAGACATATTTGCAAATACTCTGTTTTTCAAGACATGAGTAAATAGGGCTCTGGTTAGAGTTATCAATAGGAAAAAAAATCCTCTGAGTCGTTTGATAAGTTAGAAAATAATGACAGACTGTGGTAGAATGTCATATATTTCAAATTCTGTCATCTATGTTACTCTGCAATACATTTTCTATGTGTATTAGTCAATGTTATATATTTATAAGATAAATCCATAAAGCATACATTCCAGAATGTCCTAACTTAGGTCCTTAAGAGATATGCTCCTTATAGCCTTCTTGGCACTCCTGAAGTGTTAAATATTTCAATTGAAGAAGGTTGCATATGGTTTCTGAGATGAAGTCTAGACAGGTTAGGATTATTTTTTGTTCCCTTTGCCCACACAGCACCCACTGTCCCCTCCCTTTGTTATTAGCCATTATCTGATACCCCAGACAAAACCACCTTCTGTCCTTCAGTTTTGGGGTGGGGGGCTGATTTCACCCCCAGTTTCAGGAATAAGCACAGGACAACTACTAACAAGTGTGTTGTTCACTCAAGGAAGAAACCCAGCTAAGGGAGGAAGGGGGGCTGAAATGTAGCCTGTGTGCTCTTCTCCAAACCACATGCCCCGATACAGGGCTGCATCTAACTGGAGAAAGGGGAGCCATTTTCTAATACTTGCAAAGGCACTGTGTGGACAGTGGAAACCCTGGATGAGCTCATGACACAGGCCCAGCCAATGAATATACTTCAAATCCTGGCACAGATCAGACTACAGATGGACATGAACTCCAAGCCTCACACCCAAAGTCAATCTCTAGTCTCTTACTTAAACTATTAGAAATGTTTCTGGTTTTGCTTTATTCTGGGGCTGTGGAACTAAGGAAATGTAAACTGAGGAGTGATGATGGCCACATTGCAGCACAAAGGGAAAACTTGTCTGAGAATAAAGTCAATGGGGAAGAAAAAAGCAAGGAAGCTGAGAGGAGCCAAGTCCTGAGTCCCTACGCTCAGCCATTCTGAAGCGACACCCTGGATTTTTCCATTATACGAGTCCACAAATTAATTTTTTTTTGGCTTAGACCAGTGTGAGTTTGAATTCTATTATTTATAAGCAAAGGCGTCCTACCATATTATCTTAGCAGAATTTTCATAAACAAGATATATATTGATCAACAGAATTCCCAAATGTTTCAAGTTCACTCCAAAGAGTGAGGGAAAAAAAGAAAGAAGCAGGAGAAAATGGTTACTTATCATCTACAGTAGTCAAGGAAGCTACAGAAGCATCAAGCAAAAGCAGCAGAAGTTAGCTTTGTACTCACACAAACCCTGCTCTGAAGTACTCTGCCTAGTGGCCCACAGCAGAAGCTACATATATAAAAAGATAGCTACATTTCTGAAAACATAGAAAAGGAATTACCACTTACCCTGGGAACCGTAACAGGGGACTATGTCCCATTGGTTTGAGGTAGTTAAGTCCATTTTCAAAGCTGTAATAATTCCGAAAACAAGAACATATTTATTTTACTTTGATCACACAATGCCTACTTATATTAAAAGCAAAGAGACATTCAATAAATACCTTTTATGGGACTAAAAACAGACAATTTAGGAGAGAATTAACTATCGATGCATTATTTTCAAAGGTAAAGAAAAAAGAAATTATTCTGAATACACAAAACTATTTATCAAATATCATGGTAAATTATCATTATATACTAGGTCACTTAATAAATTTCCAGAGGTGATTGGAAACAGTTTCCACAGAAGATTTTGTTTCACCCCAAGAAGAAGTTTCACAAAAAGTTAGTTACCTATCTCCATTGTTACTAGTGCCAACTAATCCTATCATTCTGAGTCAAATTAAAAATAACGTCCACACTTTTCTCCAGTGAGCTCACAGAGGATGCCTAAGTGGAATGTGTTTTAATGTGAGGGGATAATTGGTTTACATTTTTCACTGAAAATAATAAATAAATTCCAGACAACTTAAGTAAAATAGGAATTCAATGAAAGGATATTGAATTGTTCACACAATCATTGACGATGCTGGAGAAGCAAGGTAAGAACTGAGGGAAACTCCGCACAGCCAAGTTCATCCTACAGCAGCAGATCTTGGGACGTCACCACTAGGATGTTGCCATTTGACACTCGTCACCACGTAGCTGGGCTCTGCTGAACCTAGGCACCTGCTGCCACATTCCTGGACCTGGGTCTCTGCTCAGTTGCTCAGAATCATCTCTGATTCTTTCAGGTCTTTTGCATCATTTCATCAGGTTCCAAGTTCTAATAAAGAGACCTTAGTTGACTGGGCCTAGATATATGCCCACACTTGATTGGCCAAGAAACTGGAAAAAGGATCATGCACTCCCTTTCAGCTTTTGTAATGGAAGGTGGGGCCTGCCCTCATATGTCGCTTGGGGTTCAAAAAACTAGTAAGGGTGTTTTGTTGAAATGAAACCCAAAACTATAGCTATCCATTTATAGCACCTTATTAGTACAGGAAGAAACCATGAGACAAAATGTATAAAAGTGCATAGGAGGTCTAAACACATGAGGGAGTTTCTGAGGAGAGAAAGATCATATTTGATTGGTGCTGTGGTTTCCCGGTGCCTCCTCCGAGATTCAGCATTGGCAATGTGACCGTGTTGAGGTGGGGCCTACAGGAAGTGATGAGGCCATCAGTACTCCTACCTCAGGAGTGGGTTTAGGAGCCCTCATGAAACGGCTTCATTCCTCTTGCCCTCCCGCCTTCCACCATGTGAGGACACAGTGTTCCTTGACTTTGGAGGATGCAGCACCAAGACACCATCCTGAAAGGAGAGAACAGCCCTTACCAGACATCGGACCTGCCAGCACCTTGATCTTGGACCTCCTAGTCTCCAAAACTGTGAGGAATAAATGTCTGGTTTTCATAAATTGCATAGGCTGTGTTATTTTGTTGTAAGAGCATAAATTGACTAAGAAAATTGGGGATTAGAAAAAGCTATATGAAGCAGCATTTGAGAGGGACCTGATAGATTAGATCCCTACAAACAGAAATAGAGAGATGGTTTCAGATCACCCAGGTGAAGGGAATAACATAGCCATGTTCAGTCTGAATGCAAAATGGAGATAGTGAAAAAGTACATAGGATTCCACCACCAGTGGAAGGACAGAACTGCCGTGTGACAGCAATCTGTAAATTTAAATGTGTATCACTCGTTCACATTTATTTAGAGTCTAGTGTGTTCTACGCTCTGAAATCAAGCAAAGAAAATCCGATTTGAGTAAGTCCAAGTCTTTGCCTTTGTGATAGTCAAAATAACGACCCCATAAAGATGTTCGAGTCCCTGGAATCTGTGACCATGTTACTTTACTTGGGGCAAAAGGGACTTTGGAGATGTGATTAACCCTTGATTTAGGGGGATTATCCTTGATTGTCTTGGGGGCCAATCTAATTGCATGTGTCTATAAAATCAGAGACTCTTTCCTAACTGCGGTCAGAAGGTGACATGACTACAGAACAGTGGTCACAGATATCCCACATCACTGGCTTTGAAGATGGAGGGATGGTCCCATGATCTAAGGAATGGGTACTGCATCTAAAAGTTGGAAAAGGCAAGGAAATGGATTCTCTCTAGAGCCTCCAGAAAGCAATACAGCCCTGACAACACCTTGACTTAAGCCCAGTAAGACCATGGTCAGAGGTTGGCCCTACAGAACTATAGGATCATAAGTCTTTGATGTAAGCCACAAAGTTGTGGTAATTTGTTATGGCAGCATTAGGAAATTAATTTTAAGGAGTTTATTATTTGGAAGATAGGCAGACCAGAAAATCCAAATTATAATATAATTCGATTAAAACTTGTGGCGATTTGGGCCAGGTGTTTTAGAAAATAATTGAGTATTAACAAGACTAACAGAAGAAATTGTCTAAAATTTACACACTAAGTACATCATATTTTTCTAGTGATCACGTTGATAGAGCAACTTAGAATCCATGGTTTTGACAAACCAAGAGGGGTGTGTGTGTGTGTGTGTGTGTGTGTGTGTGTATTATATGGAATAGCCCCATGGGCACGGGCAGCCCTGGGCCACAGGGTGGCACTGCACTAGCAGCCCGCCAGCACCCCACCTCACCCGCCTACCCTGAGCTGACTTATCTGCTAAATAAACCTGTCAACCTGTCTGGTTTAACTTAGAAGGGCCTGGACACAACAAGCCTGAGGGCTGTGACTGGGGGAGGAGAGAGCACAGACGGAGCTCCTCCTGCTTCCACCACTGCCCACCAACTGAAAACCACCAACTGAAGTTTGCTTAGATTCTCAGCCTACACATTGTTCCCAGGAAAACTCATGCAATACTTTGGCCCCCACTCCAATCTCTTGAATAAAATATTCTACGAGTCTGCTTTTTGACCTGCAACTTATCTTACTAAATTCCAGGAACCTTATGTAAGAGAAAATCACCATGTAATACAAGATTTTCAGTGTGATCATCATTGCTACTTTTAACTAGAAATTACCCAGTAAATGTATTGTGAACTGCATTGTGACTATGCTGATTTATTTAGTCTTTCTGATCCTTGGTGTGATTCTCTCAAACATATGAGTATCACCAATTTTATAAAGTTGCTCTTAAAATTAAATGAGAGAAGAATAATCTTCCTTCTCCATATAGTGAACACTTACAAAATTATAGGCATTGTGTCCAGGTTTTTACATACTTACCTGATAGAAGTCTCCTAACAACCCCCTCTATTCACTTACAAGCATTTTGTCATGATTTTCACACATGTACCTTATGGAAGCCACGTAACAATCACATCTTTTATAGATGAGCAAACTGAGGCTCAGACGAGTTAAAAACACATTCACCGTCAAATCATAATGAGTGATGGAACTGGGATTCAAATCCAGTTCTCTCTGATGCCAGAAATGGTGCGATTTAACGAGGACCAAGTTACACCCAGAATATGGAGGGATCAAAACACGTGGATTCCCTTTTCTACCCCATCATGTGTGAATTTCAATGGCTTTCACTGCCTCGGAGCAATCCTAAACTCCCTCCCAGTTTGCCTTGTAGTGGCCCCCTTATTCATGGGGATGATTAGGAATCTGCATTTTTGGACCACAAGCATCTAGAAAGAGTTGTGTTGATCAAGAAATAAAATTTTCTAGGCCATAAGTTACTGTGAATTGTCTAGCTTCTCTGCAAAAAAATAAAGGGGCTATTCCATGTAAAAAAAATCACAGGATCCACTGAATTTGTGCAGAAAGACTTAGAACTATACTGCAGGAGCATCTTACTGACAGCTGCCCCAGAAGACCAGCCAAAACACACAAAGCAAGAGCACTTCCAGTGGCCAGGTGTGGTGGTTCTTGCCTGTCATCCCTGCAGTGTGGGAGGCCAAGGCAGGTGAGTCACTTGAGGCCAGGGGTTTAAGACCAACCTGGGCAACACAGTGAGACCTTGTCCCTACAAAAAAATCATTTTTTATTATTAGAATCAAGAAGAGTACCTCTAACTCCCTGCTGTTGCTTTAGGATAGAGAGCTCTGGTCTAAAATTCAAGATACGAAGTTGTGAGCCCCAGTGTGGCTACTTAAGTTTAAATACAAGAGCTGTCAGACATTTCCTCTACAGCAATGAAATCTGTAGCATCTGTTATGTATTTTGAAAACTTTGTTTTCAGTCAGCCTCTGGGAAGAAGAGGGCCCAGAACCGGGCATTGGGGTAGGGAGGGGAAAGAAACCGGCTGGATGCAGCAGAGAAAGAAGAAGGGTAGGGACGTGAGGCAGAGCCAGTCCTCCTGGGGGAGTCTGGGCCTAGGAAAGCGAACTGGGGGAAGAAGGGAGGCGCCCCAGGCTGTGGATGCCCCTCGGGGAACCCTGGTTCAGCAACGGCCAGAGCAGCTCCTAAGGCCGAGCGGTATCTGTGGCCTCCTACCTTTGGGCTCTTCTGATCGCCAGGGCACTGCCAGTCACGGCTCCGGAATCGGACTAGGTGGGCACCAACGCAGTGGAGCCTGGAGCTACTCCCACCTGCACCTCATGGATCTCAGAGCTGCAGGAAGGCTCTGCCCACCGCACCCCAGCTGGCCCCGCTAGGGGCTGACATGGGACCAGCGTGTTCTGGGCGTCTCTGCTCCTCTGCTGGGGCCTGTGCCTTTGCTGGCCGCCCACTCACAGATGTCAGAGCCACAGGATGGCCCCGCAGAACGCCCCGCCGGCCCTGCCAGGGGCTGGCTTTGGTGCACATGCGACAGGTCAGCGTGGTCCCCATGGGGCACCTCCGCTCTTCTCGGGCAGCTCGGGCCTTCGCTTGCCCCCACGGCTGCAGAGCTAGCACCTGCCGCCTCTCCCTAGCAAAGCCAACGGAATGCCACCACCTTGAGGCACCCACTGAAGGCACTAACTGAAGGCCACCCACTGAAGGCCGGTTGCCCTGCCAACCAGCTCGCGTCCAGCTTAAGGAAGAACCAGTCAGGCTTTGAGTTCCCTCCGCGCGCTGCCGCTCCGTTTGTGATGTGGGAGTCCAGGCACCGACTCACAAAGCCGCGCCCCCAGCTACCCCGCCCCACCTTTCATTTATTGGTAGCTGGTAGCAACTTTCAGGTTTCCTCATTGTGAATTATGAATATGAATTATGATGAAATTGCTGTATCCTAATGTACCTCATGCACTATCTGACAGTCAAACACCCCCCTTTCCCCATGGCCTCTGAGCTTTTTGGAAACTAGAAAGAAGACACATTTCTGCAGGTGCTTTCAGAGAAAAACACTGCCATGACCTAAGGTTACTCTGTGATGTCAAGTCATATTTCATATATCAGTACATGCTCATATTTATATTCATAATTCAAAATGCACATATTCGATCAAATTAACAGGACTAACAAAGGAAATTTTCTAAAATTTATACACTCAGTACATTATGTTTTTCTAATGATCACTTTGATAGAGCAACTTAGAATCTATGGTTTCAACAAATGAAGAGGCTGATGTAAAAGAAAACCACCACCTAACACAAGATTTTCCGTATGATCATCGTTGCTACTTTTCACTAGCAATTATCCAGTCAATATATTGTGAACTGCTTTGTGACTATGGTGATTTATTTAAACTTACTGATCCTTTGTTTATCTCAAAAATATGAATAATACCAATTTTATAAACTTGTTCTAAAAATTAAATGAGAGAAAAATAATCTTCCTTCTCCATATATTGATCAATTACAAAATTAATGGCATTATGTCTAGATTTTTACACACTTACCTTATTGAAGCCTCATCACAATCCCGTCTTTTAAATTGCAGGCATTATTCCCAGATTTTTACACACTTACCTTATGCAAGCCTCATAACAACCCCATCTTTTATAGATGAGCAAACTGAGGCTCAGACGAGTTAAAACCACATTTACCATCACGTCATAATGAGTGATGGGACTGGATTCCAATCCAGTTCTCTCTGACACCAAAGGTGGTGCAACGTAATGAAGACCAAGTTATATCCAGCACATGCAGGGATCAAACCATGTGGACTCCCTTTCACTACCCTCTTACAAGTGAATTTCAGCGGTTTCCAGTGCCTCAGAACAATCCTAAACTCCCTCCCAGGTTACTTTGCAATGGATCCCTTCTTGGGGATGATTAGGAATCTGCATTTTTGGACCACGAACATCTATAAAGAGTTGTGTTGATCAAGAAATAAAATTTCCTAGGCCATAAGTTACTGTGAATTGTCTAGCTTCTCTGCAAAAAATAAAGGGGCTAGTCTCTTTATTTTTTATTATTCCACTATTCACAATAGCCTAGAATCAACCTAAGTGTCCTAGAAGACTGGGTTTAATCTGGGGATTACTGATGTTTTCACTGTGGTCAGTGTGGTAGATTATATTACCATTCTCCCATTATCTGGTCTTCCTTCTGCAGTGGCCCTATCTCCTAGAAGATTATACATTTCTGTCCTATTGAAGGAAGGGTCAGATTTAGACATGTGACCTGTTCGGCCAGTGAAATGTAGGTAGAAGTGGCATGTGTAACTTGTAAGCAGAAAATTTCCCTTTTCAAGGATCTGGGAGCCATCACTTTCCAATGTAATCCTCCAGAAAGATAACACTTTATTTCCCAGTCTCCATGAGAGTAAGAGCCTAATCTTGCTCCAAGTTGTAAAAATTACCTTATGTCATAAAAATAAAAGGAAGTTTATTTTTCCTTTGAGAAAAGACAGTTAGCAAAAACAGGTGGCCTATGATTGCCCCCTTACCCTCACTTTTAAAACTACCACTGCCCTTTGTATCAGGGGAGTTGAGTTCAGAATAGGTTCTGGCCTCTCTCCCCTGTTGCAATAGCTTGAGTAATACCTTCCTTACTTGTTTAACTTTTTCCAGTGCAATATTTTCTTTGACTCTTTCCTCCCTCTCTAAAACTTACATTGAAATTTTAGTAGGATTTTCAAGGCAGCCAATCTTGACCTTGAATGTATAAAAGAACCCTTTAGGATTAAAAAACCCATGTTCTCTTCCATAAGTTATTTCTTCAGATTATTGCCTTATTAAAAGTTTCTAGTTCTTATTTTTGCATTGAAAAGGAGAATGATGATTTTTAAATAAGTTCCTACTCACTTTTAATTTCTACTATCACAGTTTTATTGCTTTTCATGGCAATAGATTCCTCTGGTTCAACAAGAAGGCCAGAACAAGGAAATACAGAAACATCTCAATATATCTCAAAAAGTTATTTAACATGGACAGTGCCATTTAATATTTTTAACATCCCTATCAAATGGATGCTATTATTATCCCCCTTTTACAGGATATTAAAACTTACATACTGTAAGTAACCAGTTGAAAGTCATATAGCATGGAAGATACAATAAGCATACAAAGAAGCAATGGTATTAGAAGTGGAGGAGAGTGAAGGATTAAAAGGCTAAACTTAGTCTGGTTAAGAAAAAAAGAAAACTGGGAGGTAGCAAACTTGTTGGAAAAGGGAAGGATTGGGGCAGAATAAGGTAGTGTAGATCTCTCCAGTTATCATGGCCCTATGAACACATCTGTATGAACAACTATCCACATATGAAATTACCTTTACAAGAGCTAATGAACCCTGAATACATGAGTGAGTCTATGAAGCCCCTTTGGACTGCAAAGATGAGTAAAACCATCCTTGGACAGTAAGGGAACCAATACTCTGTGACTGTGATACTCCTCCCCCAGGACATTATGGTATTATATGCAGAAAGTCCTCCTGAACTCACAGTTTTTACACTGAATAAAGTGCGCAGAAGTTGAATATTTTTTTTCCACCATACTGAGTCCCTTCATAGTAGACTCACTCCTGCAGCAGCCCACAAGCAGCACCATGAGTGTCAACAGAGTTGATCCACCTGAGGCATGCTAGGGACATAGAGAGGGGTTGGGTTAGCAATACCCATTATGTGAAACTTAGCAATGGCTAGCCATTCCTACCAGAGGAAACATTACACCAGAGAGGTTGTTTATGGGCACCATGCTGTGGGAAACATGATACACACACTGTCCAGATTTGATGGCCTGACTTGTTCTCCCCCACAGCCAAGAGCCTTTCTGTGGCTCACCCATGGGCCCATCCAGTTACATTGAATCAGTGGTGAAGTTCCATTGCAAGACTTATGTCTAACCTTTGCTTTGGGCACCTCCTAATGATAAAATGGAATATAATGGAAATCCATACAGAATTTCTAAACAAACCCATGGAGAAACAGTCAAAAACAAACCCAGACTGAGAAGACTGAAATAAATATTTAATTCATCAATGTGTAGACAGATATACATCTACAAAAAATAAGAATAGCTTAGGAAAAACTACCTCACCAAATGGAGAAAACAAGGTGTCAGCAACTGAACCTAAAGACATGCAAATGAATGCTGTGGCAAGACAAAAAATTTCAAATAGCTGTTTTTAAAAAACATCTGTGAACTTCAACACAGTACAGAGAAACAATAGGGAAATTTATGAGAAATTCAACAAAGAATTTAAAGGGAAAAAATCAAATGGATGCCAGCCTCAGCGAAAGAGTGAGACTCTGTCTCAAAAAAAATAGAAGAAGAAAGAAAAGTTCATGACCTGATGGTTTTCACTGACAAATTCTACAAAACATTTTAAAAACATGCACAAATTATTTACAAAGTATTTCAAAAAAATGAAACAGACCCCAAATAGCCAAATAAATCTTAAGCAACAAGAGCAATGCTAGAGGTATTACACTATCTAATTTCAAAATATATTACAAAGCTATCCTAACTAAAACAGCATGGTATTGGCATAAAAAAAGGCATATAGACCAGTAGAACAGAAATAGAGAGCCCAGGCATAAATCCACACATTTACAGCAACTTATTTTTGACAAAGGTGCAAACATACAATAGGGAAAAGACAGTCTTTTCAATAAATGGTGCTGGGAAAAGTGAATAGCCACATACAAAATAATGAAAGTAGACCCCTATCTCTCATCATATACAAAAATCAACTCAAAATAAATTAAACATTTAAATGTAAGACCCCAAACTATGAAACTAGTAGAAGAAAACATAGGTGAGATGTTATATGTCATTTGCCTGGACAAGGACTTTTTAGAAAAGACATCAAAAGACATGCACAAAAAAAAGCAAAAATAAACAAATGGGATTACACCAAATAAAAACTTCTGCACTGCACAGGAAACAATCACCAAAGTGAAGAGACAACCTACAAAATGGGAGAAAATATCTGCAAACTATTCACTTGATAAGGGGTTAATATCCCAAATTTATAGAAAACTCAAACAACTCAATAGCAAAAATACAAATAATTGGATTAGAAAATAGTCAAGAGAGCTGAATAGACATTTCTCCAAATAAGACATAAAAATCACCAATGCTCGTCATCACTAATAATCAGAGAAATGCGAGTCAAACCCACAGTGCGATATCATCTCACCCCGCTTAGAATGCCTTTTATGAAAAAGTCAAAAAATAACAAATGCTGGCAAGGATGTGAAAAAAGGGGAATGTTCATACACTGTTGGTGGAAATGTAAATTAGAGCAATTGTTATGGAAAACAATATAACTTTTAAAAACAGTAAAAATAGACTGACCACATAATCTAGCAATCCCACTACTGGGTATATATTCAAAGAAAATATATAAGTATGTCAAAAAGATTTCTGCACTCTCGTGTTTATTACAGCACTATTCACAATAGCCTAGAATCAACCTAAGTGTCCATCAATGAATGAATGAATACAGAAAATGTGACATATTTGCTGTATTTGGCCATTCTTGCATTGCTATAAAGAAATAACTGAGATTGGGTGATTTATAAGAAAAGAGACTTAATTGGCTCCTGGTTCTGTGGGCTGTACAGGAAGCATAGTGCCAACATCTGCTTCTGGGGAGGCCTCCGGAAGCTTGAGAACTCGTTCACTATCATGAGGACAGCACCAAGCCATAAGGGATCCACCTCCATGACCCAAACACCTCTTGCCAGGCCCCATCTCTAACAGTGGGGATTACAATATAACATGAGATATGGGTGAGGACAAATATCCAAACTATATCATGTGCACATTTGGCCATAAAAAAAGGAGAAAATTGTGTCACTTGTGACAATATGAATGAGCATAGAGGACATTGTGGTAAGTGAAATAAGCTAACCACAGAAAGACAAATAGCACATGATCTCATTAATATGTGAAATCTAAAAACACTGATCTAATAGAAATAGAGAGTAGAAGAGTGGTTTCCGGACTGGGAAAGATAGGGAGGAGAGGTTTTAACAATGTGTCAGGCATCAAAATACCACATTGTACCCCATCAACATGTGAAATTACCATGTGTCTACTTGGGAAAAAAAAATAGAAAAAAGAAAATGGAAGAATCAAGATACTGGGGCACTCGAAGAGACAGAAGAGAAAGTGAATTGGCAGTAAGGAAGAGAGTCTGAAAGAGCAGGTCACAGAGTGGAACATTAGAGTTTATAACATTAGAAATCAATTTTTAAGTTATTGAAAAGTTAAGTTTACAGCCATGAAAGTGAGTAGCTCAACTGAAGTGGAAGTAAAAGTCAATGAAAGATTAAATTAGAAAATATATTACTTGGCATTTAGTAGTTACTTCAGAAATATTAATAAATCTTAAGAAAATTAAGAACACCAAAGCATTCATAGTGGGCCATTATCATTATACAAATTTATGTGGTAATATTTTATTCTTTCTAGTGAAGGAAGTAATTCAACAGTCTTGATTACAGGTTGGAAAATGATTTCTCCAGCTGTTACCCACTGACCACCTTCATTGTATTTGAATTGCTTGAGCAACTTGTTTCAGGAGAAAATGGAAATCTCAGCCTTGTCTAGAATAACCTGGGTTATCTGTTTCTATAGGATCTCTGTGACTTTTGTTTTCTTTGTTATTGGTAATTCTGTTAGTTGTAGATTACTGATAGTAATGCAAATACTCTCTATAGATATGCAAATGATTGATTTTGGTGGAAGTATAATTAATTTTCCTTTTTCCACCTTCCATCAAGAAGTCAATTTTGAACCTATTAAGAAAATTTATTTCAGTGTTCCTTAGTACCTAGATATGTGTGGCTCTTTTAATTTTCCATAAAACTCATTATAACATCTTACTGGCTCCCTCATTAAATAAATGAGTTAAATAAAAATCTTAGACAAGTGTTCACTTTATATTTGTAAGTCATAATTTACCCTATTTTAAGCAATTTTCCTTTAACATTCTTAAAAATACAGATTCCTATGTCCCATGCTAGACGTACTGAATCAAAATCTCAGGCGTAAGGCACAAGAATTTGCATTGTTAGTAAGCTTTTCAAGTGATTTTTAGGCATACTAAATTGTATTAATCATTACCATTCTATTACTATTTCTTTTTTTATTTTTATGTATTTTTTTTTATTTTTTATTTTTTTGAGACAGAGTCTCGCTCTGTCGCCCAGGCTGGAGTTCAGTGGCCTGATCTCAGCTCACTGCAAGCTCTGCCTCCCGGGTTCCCACCATTCTCCTGCCTCAGTCTCCCGTGTAGCTGGGACTACAGGCACCGCCACCACGCCCGGCTAATTTTTTGTATTTTTAGTAGAGACGGGGTTTCACCGTGTTAGCCAGGATGGTCTCAATCTCCTGACCTCGTGATCCGCCCGCCTTGGCCTCCCAAAGTGCTGGGATTACAGGCGGTAGCCAAGGCGCCTGGCCTCTGTTACAAATTCTTTAAACTTGAATTATTGTATTTATAATTCCATCTTCATCAAAGTAAACTTTTGGTTAGCAAAAACGGTAGAAACCCCTTATTCAATAAGATCGGGACCAGTAATAAATAGATTAATCACAAATTTAAGTTACATGGAGGAATCATAAGAAGTATTAGATGTAAGTCCTTAAAAGTTTAATTTAAAAGACATGTGTAAATAAATTTGCCAGTGTTTTGATGACAAGGTCAAAGCCTTGCACAGATTCACTGAGTGGAGTTTCTTGTAGAAACTATGCCAATAATATGTTGTCATTGATTTCTTGTTCACTTTCTGTGAAGACAACTGGGTAAAGCAATCTGAAATCCTAGATTATACAATTTTTCCCATTTGTTTCTGGTTGTCTTGCCAACAGTTAAGCTGGCAGCAACTGTTTGAGTGTCCCATTTTTCCAACACATTTAGTTTATTTCTCAGAGAAACAACAATACTACTCTTGTTATACTCATTTTCTCAGTTTACATAATATCTTTTTTTTGTTTTTTGAGACGGAGTCTCGCTCTGTCGCCCAGGGTGGAATGCGGTGGCGAGATCTCGGCTCACTGCAAGCTCCGCCTCCCGGGTTCCCGCCATTTTCCTGCCTCAGCCTCCCGACTAGCTGGGACTACAGGTGCCGCCACCACGCCCAGCTAATTTTTTGTATTTTTAGTAGAGACCGGGTTTCACCGTGTTAGCCAGGATGGTCTCGATCTCCTGACATCGTGATCTGCCCGCCTTGGCCTCCCAACATAATATTTAATTAAATTACATAACTACAAGAACAAGAACAAACGGTGTAAATATATTTAGGAATGAACACAGGTTCCTCTTAGAAAATATACAATTTCTGTAACGGAAAGAGAAATGTACAGGCATTAAAAGTAACTCAAAGGCTTTCAGTTTGCAGTGGACATCAGTCAGTAAGTTGTACAGGGGTACCAGAAAGTGCTGACTGCAAATCAGTTAAATAGAGGTCAGTTAAGGCAGCATCCCCTGTATCTTAATTTGTAAAGTGAATGTTCTAAAACTGGGTTCACCTTTGCTGTAAAGGACCAGATGATAAATATTTTAGGCTTTGCAAACCATACGGTGTCTACATCAACCATTCAACTCTACCATTGTAGCAGGAAAGCACCATAGATCCATGGATGTGCTCCAATAAAACTTTATTTATTAAAACAGGCAGCTGGTCTGAGGGCCATGTATATATCTTGCTGTTTTCATACAGTTTTCTAAGTTGGTAGTTCCCTGCCTTTTTAACCATCAAGGATTACTTTTAATCCTCTCCTCTGATTTTATATTTCAAAAGCCTTAAGAAAAACCCACAAAATATATTTATTTTGTAATTTGGGGGGAATTCTTATTTTGTTAATAATTAATCAATGATATATAAAGGTTACCCATTAGATCAGTATGAAATAATCAACGTTACTAACTCTAATGACTTAGTTCTGGATAGAAATAAAAAGTGTTCAACTATATATATAACTTAAAACCTGTATAGCTTTCTCTGGTGTAAATATATAACTTTTCGAGATTTTTCAAGTATTAAATACAACTTTTGGGAATCCCCACACCTGGCTCCCCATGATGACATTCAAGAATTCCTCAGGATTCTGGGAATCTTAGAATGAAAGTCACTGCTCTGTAGGAATGAATGAACAAATGAATGAATCAATGAGAAAGGGAAAGAAGAAGAAACAGTGTGTCTACTAATTGTAAATTAATCATCAATGAAAGTTTATTTTATTAATAAATTTGTCAACTTTGGGTTGCCAAATCTAACAAGATCACACCTCTAGTCAAATTTTATTTTAGTTCATTGACTATACTATTAATATCATCCTGAAATACTCAAAACTTCTGCCTTAATTCTGTGAATAATTCACATATTAATCACCCTATACACTACTTAATGAACGGAATGGTGCTTGGAATAAAGATAATTACAGGGCTAAAAGGTTTTTCTCTGGAGGCAGGGCATAGAATTTTGTTGTCTGACTGCAATAAAACAAAATTAATCAATATTTTCTGCAACCACTGGCTTTTGACTTAGTTGTCTATTAATATCTATCAATGACTATAACCTCAGTCCTATTTCCTCCATTCTTCTTTTTGCTATCATAAAAATTTGTCCATTTTTTTTCCTGTTAGATCTATAAGTTTCTCCTCTTTTCTTTTCATACAAACAACCGGACATCAACTTAGTACAGATAATGCAATTGATCCGAATCCTACAGAACTCACTGTTTCCATTTACATAACTTACATAACTGTCAAGCGGAAATCACTCTCAAATTTTTTAATTCAAATTTTTAATTTTAATTTAATCATATTTTTATTCATTTATTAATTTATTTTGAAAATAATTTTAACTTATGTTTTACATTCAGGGGTACATGTGCCAGTTTGTTGCATCTCATAATGCTGAGTTTTGAGTTATGAATGATCCCATCATCCAGATGCTGATTTGATATGGTTTGACTCTGTGTCCCCACCCAAATCTCATGTCGAACTGTAATTCCCAATGTAGGGGAAATGACCCGGTGGGAGGTGATTAGCGCATGAGGGCAGATTTCCCCCTTGCTGTTCTCATGATGGTACATGAGTTCTCATGAGATCTGATGGTTTAAACATATGGCACATCCCCCTGGCTCACTTGCTCTTCTGCCACCGTGGTAGAACGTGCCTTGCTTCACCCTTCACCTTTCGCCATAATTGTAAGTTTCCTGAAGCCTCCCAACCATGCTTCCTGTACAGCCTGTGGAACTGTGACTCAGTTAAACCTCTTTTCTTTATAAATTACCCGGTCTCGGGTAGTTCTATATAGCAGTGTGAGAACAGATTAATACATGAGCATAGTACCCAATAGTTAAGTTTGTCAAACCTTGCCTTCCTCCTTCTCCCCTCTAGTAGTCCCATTGTGTATTCTTTCCATCTTTATGTCCATGAGTACCCAGTGTTTAGCTCCCACTTATAAATGAGATCATGTGGTATTTCGTTTTATGTTCCTGTATTAATTCACTTAGGATAATGGCCTTCATCTGCATCCACGTTGCTTCAAAGGACATGATTTTGTTATTTTTATGGCTGCATAGTATTCCATGGTGTATGAAATGGTTTGGAAGGTGGCCCCTATAAATCTCATGGTGAAATGTAATCCTCATTGTTGGAGGTGGAGCCTGGTAGGAGGTGTTTGGGTCATGGGGGTGGATCTCTCATGGCCTGATGCCATCCTTGTGATAGTGAATTCTTTCAAGCTCTGGTTGTGTAAGGGTGTGTGGTATTTACCCCCCCCCCCCATTGTCTCTTGCTCTTGCTCTGGCCATGTGATGTGCCTACTCCCTCTTTGCCTTCCATCATGAGTAAAAGCTCCCTGGGGCCTCCACAGGCGCCATGCAGATGCCATCACCATGCTTCCTGTACAGCCTGCAAAGCTGTGAGCCGATTAAATCTCTTTTCCTTATAAATTACCCAGCCTCAGGTATTTCTTCATAGCAATGCAAGAATGGCCTAATAATACAGTGTAGATGTACCACATTTTATTGATCCAATCCACTGTTGATGAGCACCTAGACTGACTCTATGTCTTTGCTATTGTGAATAGTGCTGCGATGAACATGCAAGTGCATATGTCTTTTTGGTACAATAACTGATTTTCTTTGGGTTATACACCAGTAATGGAATTGTTGGCTTGAATGGTAATTCTATTTTAAATTCTTTGAGAAATTTCCAAACTGCTTTCAACAGTGGCTGAGCTAATTTACATTAGCACGTAGTATGTGTAAAAGTTCCCTTTTGTCCACAGCCTCCCAAGATCTGTTGTTTTTTGATTTTTTAATAGTAGCTATTCTGACTGGTGTAAGATGGTATGTCGTTTTGGTTTTGATTTGCATTTCTCTAATAATTAGTGATGTTAAGCCTAATCTTTGCTGCCATAAAACTGGGAAAATACAGTGTCACTTGTCAAAATAAATTGTTTTACTTTGCTTTAAAAATAATCAATTGAGTAGTATATTTCTTCCAGCAAAATTAAGAAGTAAACATTTAGAAATGTATAGTACCTTGCTGTTAAGTCTTTGCACAAGTATACCAATCGAACATAAAGGCTACCTTAAACTTTCATTTGAACTGAAAGACAATTTTTAAGAGGTTAAGGGCTAGTAATTTGTTAAAGTCCTGAAGTTAAATTAGCTCAAGTAAATGCAAAGAATTTCCTTTAATTAAAGCCTTTTAAACGAACACTTTAAAGCATAGTTGGTTTCTCCCTCAAATCTTGTCCGAAGCCACTGTTTACAACTGAGTGTATCAAAGGTTTCAGACATGATTATGAAGCTCCCTCAACTTACAATGTGCTATTTGTGACCTTAGATGGCTATCATTCTGGCTTTTCAGCCTTTTGGCAACAATAAGCACATGCCTCACATTTCTCCCCCACCCTGACTTACCCCTCTTTTCATTTAATATATACTTTTTCTGAGTGTTCTTACACATCTTTAACTGTAAATATGACAAAAGCACAGTATAGTACATGTGCCACATGTACAAATGTTGTATCTAGTCATGCAATTTTCCTTTTAAAAAAGAAATATTTTATTTTCAAAAAGCAAAGACTCTAGGAACCTTTTCTAGCTGCCAGTCATAAAAACATAAATTCCTGGTTAGTTTCCCAAATTTGCTAAGAACCACTTGTGATATATGTCAAACACATGTATTCTGAGTCTCATCTATGATCTCCTGAATCAGAACCTCCAGGTGAGAGGCCTGGGATTACACATTTTAAACAAACGTCCACAGTGATTATTATGATTAGTAAAGCCTGGAAAAAATTTCACTAAGATCTTTATGACTGAATAACCTCACAAACATAGGAAAGTTACTGGAAAAAAATATGAGCAGAATTTCAGAATTCTGCCTTTGCTGAAAGTGTCTGTTTCCTCCTCCTCTACTTATCAAGACCTGACTGCTTATGTAACTCCCCAAAACCACCAACACCTGGGAAGGGTTGAAAATGATTTTAATGAAGAAGAAAAGCTGATGTTTAATTTCAAAACTGACGGTGAGAATAGAACGAAGAGGCATGAATTTATCTTGATTCTAACACAAAGCATTGTATTTGAGTCTACACACGAAATTGGTTTCATTTTTATTTTTTGTAAGTTTTCACCAAACTCTGTGCATATACAGAGGCTGGGCAAGAAAGAAAGAAACCCAGAAATATGGCATATTCCATCCTTTATTTATTTCCCCATGCGAGCAGCCAGGGCTTCTTCACCTAGTCGCTGCATCAAGCTGACTTTCTGTCTACTTCTCTATCAGAAATGGAGCTTCCCCAAAGGCCTTTTTTCCATCTTGTGCTCCTAAACTTCTACGATATTAAATATTACCCTTTCTGGAAATTCTCCTGAGCTTCGATTTCTAAAATTTTACTCTAACTCTGTTTCATTTCTTCTTTTATAGACTCTCTTTTCTCTATCCCTTTACTGTAGACATGTTGTATGGCTTTGTTCTTGACTTTCTGATCTCTCCACATTCATTCCCCCAGAGCATGTATCCATTTTCTTGGTGTCGGCCTTCCTGTCTGATTATAACCATCAAGTAACGATGTTGGTGATGAGGATAGCTAACATCTCCTAGGCATTTTCCATGTAGGTTATAATAAACACCCTATATAATTCGTAACATCTAATTCTTCAACCCTAAATGATACTATTACTAACCACAATATAAGAGATGAGGAAATTGAGATTTTCATCAAAACCCTGGAAAGCCAACGTGAAGAGCCCCTGTGTGTCTCCTTGCTAATGCCTCCGGGCATCACGGCATGTGGATTGCCGTGGAGTGGGGATTAGGAAGCGCAGCACTGTGAAAACACCGGAAAATACGTTATGATCGCGGGTAAGGACGCTCATCTCTGCACACTGTGACGGTTTCGTTTCTGAGTCAAGTTTGAGATGGGCCAGTCCTGAGTCGATGGTGCCACCAGGGATCACGAGTTTAATAAGATCTTCGTGGATGCTTGGAACCCAACTGGTCTCTGTTTTCTACTTTAGGGCAAGAGCCACAACCTGAGTGGGGTGGTTTCGGTGTCACATACGTG
This sequence comes from Papio anubis, assembly GCF_008728515.1. NCBI lineage: Eukaryota > Metazoa > Chordata > Mammalia > Primates > Cercopithecidae > Papio > Papio anubis. Next base: position 28,462 of record NC_044978.1, on the reverse strand, counting down.
ATTAATAATACCCACCGCTGCACAGGAATCACCGTGGACAACGCCTCGTTTCATCCCATGCTCTTGCGATTGATTCCTCTCACTTGTTTACTGATTTCATTCAAATTCTTCAGCGACCACAGGACCCCGACTTGCCCTCTCCATCCAGGTTCCCATCACTCTGCTTTACAGGCCTGGCCTGCTCGCTGCTCCTCACACCAGCGCTGCACGGCTCCCTCCACGCCTCCGCCCTGTTTCCTCCATCAGACAGCACTCGCTTCCTCCATCTCCGTCAGGCAAAAGCCTGCCCAGCGTTCAAGACCCTCCTCAGATGCCGCCTCCACGATTAGGCTTCTCCTGACCCCTGGGCCTGTAACACGCGCCACCATAACTCTCCACCTCAGCCCACATTCCCACAGCACTCGCGACGTCCGCGGCCCGCAACGTGGCGCTTAATTCTATTTTAGGGTATTTCCTGCTTGTTTCCTGCACACACCGTCGCGCTACGCACAGCCCCGAGTGACGCGCGCACGAGTGGCCCGCGCTTTCAGCCGCGCCGCCGCAGGACAGCGAGGGCAGCCGGGGCCGCTTCCCGCCCCCGCGGAGACCGCAGCCAGGCCGCCAGCCCGCAGCGCCTCAGGCGGGCTTTCCTCCCCTCGGGAGGCGCGAATCCTCAGGGGTTCCTCGAGAGGGCGCCAGGGAGCAGCTGCGCGCGGACAGCTTTCGGCCCTCTGCGGCCGCCGTAGTTTCCCTGGCAGAAACCCGGAAGTGGAGCTCTCAGCCATTCACCGTTCGGGTGAAGACGGAGGCGGGCTCTGGAGAAACGGATGCTGTCAGGCAGTGTTTACTTCGCCTCCACTTCTGTTCTTCCTCGCCCAGGTGCTGCTCCGGGTCGCATACTCGTCCTGAGCCGGCTTCAGCCTCTCCGCGCAGAAGTCTCCCGGAGCCATGGCCGAGTACTCCTACGTGAAGTCTACCAAACTGGTGCTCAAGGGAACGAAGGCGAAGAGGTGGGTCCGGCAGCTCGGGCAGGGACCTCCTGCGTTCTTTTCGGACGCACTCCAGCCCCGCGAGTCCGGTGGAAGCCGTGGCGCGGAGGGCCGGCTTTGTGGCCTCCCAGGCTTCGCCCTGGCCCCTGTCCGGGCTGGACGGAGGCCGGGCCGCGGTTCCCGGCGCCTGTGCAGAGAGGGGCAGCCTCCCGCGCGGACGGCCCTGGAAACAGGGCAGACGGCGGGTGACCCGTGGCCCCTACCCACGAGTCTGGGTCTCCAGGCCTCTGCCTGGTGGGTCTGCATTAGTCTGATCTCGTAGTTTGTGATAATAACTTACTTTATTAGGGATTATTATTTTCTCCATTGTCTCTTTTCTTTCTAGAAAAGTTCTTGATTAGTTTTTTCTAATCTAATATGTAGAGTGAAACGAGAATGAATCACACAGTGGTTGAGGTGTATATGGGCTTTGATAGGGATATGGGCTCGAACCTGCACTCTTGTCATTTACTAATTTTGTAATTTGTGGCAAATTGGTTAATATGTCTGAACTTCCATTTACTCATTAAAAGATCAAATATCTTTGAACCTCCGTTTACACATTTATACTTTCAGACGATTGTTTATACTTTTAGAAGACTGTGAGGATTAAATGAGAGAACATATATACAGTAAACAAATTGAGCCAAATATGAGGAGGAGGTGGTAGTGATAATTTATTAGCTTTTTAGGGAAAAATACCTGTGCACTCATATCCCCGCTTCTTTTTTAACTGGCAAATTTGCCCAAGGTTGACTGTACATACAAATGTTGAGCATTTCTCTCTGGTCTCTGTGATAAACAGAGGTTTTGACATTTTTAGGCGAAATGGAAAGAAGGTATCAGGGAGTGAGTTGAAGCCACTGCCCTTGAGAACCCTGTCTAGGAATCTGGCCTCATGAAGATGGCAGAATAAATGGCAGGTTTATCCGGAATGAATGTGAGATTTTTACTTTGTGAATTTCCTGGGAGGAGAGGAGAGGTATTTTCTGAAAACTTTATGATGAAAATGCAGACAAAAGTGTCTTAAGATTATCGTAATAATCATAATTAATGCTTATGTAGCACTTCCAATGCGCCAAGAAATTGTAGGCACTTTGCACATTAACTTTTTTCAAATCGCCCTTGTTTTTTTCTTTTTTTATTGAGATGTAATCCATAATTATAAAGTTCACCCTTTTGTACAGTCAGTGGTTTTTAGTATATATTGGAGAGGTTCACCACTGTCTAGTTGCTTAGCATTTTCGTCATCCCAGAAGGAAACCTCCTCCTGCCCATTAAAGCAGTCACATCCCATCCTCCCCTTCTCCTAGTCCTTGGCAACCTCTAATCTGCTGACTATGTGAAATTGCCTATTCTGAATATTTCCTAAGAAAGAAATCATGCAACATGTGGCCTTTTGTATCTGGCTTCTTTCACTTACGACATTCTTGAGGTTCATCATTGTTGTAGCACTTGTTCCTTTTTATGGCTGTGTAGTATTCCATTGTGTGGATGTAACAGTTTGTTCGTCCATTCATCAGTTGATGAACATTTGGGTTGTTTCTAGTTTTTGGCTGTTGTGACTAATGTTAGTGTGAATATTCTTATGTAAGTATTTTTGGGGGTGTATGTTTTCATTGGGTATACATACTTAGGAGTAAAATTGCTGGGTCGTATGGTAACTCTAACTTTTTGAGGAACCCTAAACTGTTTTCTGCGGATACTGCACCATTTTGCATTTGCACCAGCAATGTATAAAGGTACATATTACCTCTTAATCCTCACAGTAACCTTAAGAGTTTAAGTTATTATCCTAATTTTGTAAGTGGGGAAACTGACTCACAGAGAGATTCAGTACCTTTTCCAAAAATCACCGAGCTAAGAAGTTACAGAATCAGGATTTAAAATCTGGTCGTGTGGCTCTGCAATCTGCTTTGAACTCTAACGTAATATGTATAAAGCCTGAAGCAACCTCTCAGTACTGTATTTAAGAGGACATAGCAATGTAAGTCATCCTAAATCAGTAATTTATAAATGAAACAGCTTAGAAGACTTCCAGGTTTCAATCTTATATTTATTTATCATACAAATCAATATACCTAAACTCACCTATATAAATTATGTCCGGTAGTAAGAAGAAAAAGAGCAAAGATAAGAAGAGGAAAAGAGAAGAAGATGAAGAAACCCAGCTTGATATTGTTGGTGAGTCAATTTTCAGTACTCTATTCTGAAAAAAGTTAACATTTCTTGAGATCTCATTGAAAATATTTTCCTAGTTAGAAATTATGACGTATTCATATTTGTCTTAAAGTGCTTAAATATTACCTACAGTTGTAAATTCCATTTATTCTTTAGCACAGTAGATGGTACTGATGCCTTTACTTCATTATCAGAATAAAGCACAGGAGAGAATTATAACTCTCTGACTTAGTAGGCATCATTAGACTGCTTAATAGCTGAGGATTCTGATGCATAATTTTAAAGGCCTAATGTAAATGTTTTTCAACCAAATAATATTTTACAAGTTACTTTCTTTGAACATGTATACATTTTAATTGTAGAAGTCAGTTGTCTCTTAAAGGAAGTATCTTCACAGGAAAAAAATCATTATTTTGTGAACTCTGAAGTTAATGAAAATTTTAAATGCAACATCAGGGTAGCCTGTAAATGATGCTAGAAATAAACTGACCCAAACACACTTAACCAGCCTATTTTCCGTTTGGTTCTTTCCATACTTTTTTTTTCTCTTTTAAACCTTGGCAAGTTGCATTTTGAATCTTCACAAATTATGGTAACTTAGAAAATTTATAAAAATATGGAATGGTATAAAGCCAATGTTCTGGAAGAATCATTGCTTTTGAAATGGCAAATCAACAATTCTAAAATTAGGGTAAATGTCTAGGGTAGATATGTAGATGTGGAATTGCTGTGTCAAAGGATAGGTGAATGTTTAACTATATAAGAAACTGCCCAAAATTTTCTAAAGTTGTGCCATTTTACCCTCCCACCAAGAATGAATTAGTGCTCCAGTTACATCCTTGCCAAGAGTTGATGGTGTTATCAGTCTTTCTCCCAGTCTGAGTTTTACCTTTTCAGTTTCTTAATGGTGGTTTTTGGATGAGCAGAAGCCTTTTTTTTTTTTTTCTTTTTGAGACGGTGTCTCACTCTGTCACCCAAGCTGGAGTGCAGTGGCGCAATCTCGGTTTACTGCAAGCTCCACCTCCGAGGTTCACGCCATTCTCCTGCCTCAGCCTCCCGAGTAGCTGGGACTACAGGCGCCCGCCACCACGCCTGGGTAATTTTTTGTATTTTTAGTAGAGACTAGGTTTCACTGTGTTAGCCAGGATGGTCAGAAGCTTTTAATTTTTATAAAGCTCAGTTTATTTTTTTTCCTTTTATGGTTACTGCCTTATCTCTTTGATCTAAGAGATCTTTGCTTACCCCAAAGTCAGGAAAATATTCTGCATTTTCTTTTAGAAGCATCATAGTTTTAGTTTTTACATTAAATCTGTCATTCATCTCAAATTAATTTTTGGCGTGGCGTGAGTTCGGTTTCAAGATTTACTTTTTTTGAGGCCGGGCGCGGTGGCTCACGCCTGTAATCCCAGCACTTTGGGAGGCCGAGGCGGGCGGATCACAAGGTCAGGAGATCGAGACCACGGTGAAACCCTGTCTCTACTAAAAATACAAAAAATTAGCCGGGCGCGGTTGTGGGCGCCTGTAGTCCCAGCTACTCGGGAGGCTGAGGCAGGAGAATGGCGTGAACCCGGGAGGCGGAGCTTGCAGTGAGCCGAGATCGCGCCACTCACTCCAGCCTGGGCCACAGAGCGAGACTCTGTCTCAAAAAAAAAAAAAAAAGATTTACTTTTTTTTTTTAACATCTTGATAGCCAGTTGTTCCAGCACCACTGTTGTTTCCTTTTTCCGTTAATCCACTTTGGTATCTTCATAAAAAATCAATTAACTTTCTATGTATTGGTCTATTTCTGGACTCTGTTCTGTTGATACGTTTGTCTGTTTTTCTGTTGATATATTTCTCTTTATTGCTATAATTTCATGAAGTCTTGAGATCTGGTAGTGTGAGTCCTCCAACTTTGTACTTACTAACTATTAATTTCTACAGTGAAACCTGTTGGATTTTCTCAGAGAATTGTATTGAGTCCAGATCATTTGGAGGAGAAGCGACATCTTAATATTGGGCCTCAATATTTCATAATTTTCAATGTAGCAGTCTTGCATGCCTGTTTAAAAATTTATTCTTAAGTATTTTATAATTTTACACTACTGTCAATAGAACTTTTGAATTTGATTTTCCAATTGTTTGCTGTCAGTATGTAGATATACAATTGATTTTTGTATAGTGACTTTGTAGTCTGATAAGTCTGTTTCACTTATTACTTCTAGAGGTTTGTTTATATAGAAAACTAAGAAATTTGCAATGTTTCCTGTGACTATCATTTTACCTCTTTCTTTCTAATCCTTATGTCTTGTCTTTCTTTTTACTAGTTTATTATATACTGTCCAGGACTTCCATAGTGTTCAACAGAAGTCATGAGATTGGGCATAATTGCGTTGTTCCCAAGCTTAGGCAGAAAGCTTTCAGTAGTCCACCATATGGTATGATGTCTGTAGGATCTGCAGAGAAAACCTTTAGCAAAACGAGGACATTCTTTTTAAACTTTGATTCTTGGGAGTTTTTATCATAACGGTGTTTAATGCTGTCAAATGCCTCTTTCTGTATCTGTTGAGATGATTATACAGCTTTCTTCTTTCTGCCAATGAATTACATTGGTTTCATTTTCAACTTTTAAACCAACTTTACATCCCTGGGGTAAACCCCACGTGGTTGTGGTGCCTTGTCCTTTGGGATTTTGCTAGATATGATTTTTTTTTAAGCTTTCTATATTGGTGTTGATGGGAGAGATTGGACTTCTGTTTCCTTTTCTTGTAATGTCTTTATTTGATTTTGGTGTCAAGGTGATATTGGGTGTCATAAAATGAGATGGGAAGTGCTCTCTCCTTCCCTGTTTTTGGAAATACCTATGTAAGATGGGTATGATTTCTTCTTTACATGTTTGATAGAATTCACCAGTGAAGTCATCTGAACCTAGAGGGTTTTATTTGGTTTGGTTTTAGTTTTTTGTAGGAAAATTAAAAATTTTTAAGAGATATTTTTAGATTCTTCTGTTGTGTCAGTTTTGGTAATTTGTGTCTTTTAAGAAAATTTCATTTCATCTAAGTTGTTGGATTTATTGGCAGAAAATTGTTCAGAATACTCCTCTAATATCCTTTTAATGTCTGTAGAATCTAATCTGTATTTCAGTCTCTTCATATTGGTAATTTATGTTTTTGCTATTTTTTTCCTGGATCAGTCAGTCTAGCTGCAGGTTTATCAATTTGTTTATCTTTATAAGATCATTTATTTTAGATCATTAATGATCTTTCAGTACAGGAGTATTCAGTCTTTTGGCTTCCCTGGGCCCCAATGGAAGAAGAAGAATTGTCTTGGGCCACACGTAAAACACACTAACGATAAGCCGATGAGCCAAAAAAAAAAAAAAAAAAAGGCAAAAAAATCTCATAATGTTTCAAGAAAGTTTATGAATTTGTGTTGGGCTGCATTCAGAGCTGGCCTGGACCACATGCAGCCCTCAGGTTGGACAAGCTTGTTTCTGTATTACTTATTTTCTCTTTTTTTCATTTTCTATTTCATTTATTTTCAATCTTTTTTTTTCCGTCCGTTTAACTTATTTTCAGTTTACTTTGCTCTTGTTTTATAGCTTCTTAAGAAGGGAGTTAGAGCTCTTCATTCCACTTTAGTTTTAGTTATAGTCAACACATTTTGTTTTAATTTTCATTCCATTCAAAATATTATCTAGTTTTCCTTGTGATATTTCTTTTCATGGACCCATGAGTTATTTAAAAGTGTATTGTTTTTAATTTCTACTACATGGAGATATTATAGATACGTTATTGTTGCTGCTTTCTAATTCATTCATAGTATGGTTGGAGAACATACTTTCTTAGTAAATTTCCACGTGCACTTGAAAAGAATGTGTATTCTGCACATGTTGGTTCAGGGGTTTTTTTTTTTTTGGAAATGGAGTCTCGCTCTGTTGTCCAGCAGGCTGGAGTGCCGTGGTGCAATCTCAGCCCACTGCAACCTCCGCCTCCCAGGTTCAAGTGATTCTCCTACCTCAGCCTCCAGAGTAGCTGGAATTATAGGCACCTGCCACCAGGCCAGGCTAATTCTTTTTATATTTTTAATAGAGATGGGGTTTTACCACGTTGGCCAAGCTAGTCTCTAACTCCTGATCTCAGGTGATCCACCTGCCTCGGCCTCCCAAAGTTGTAGGATTACAGGCATGAGCCACGGTGCCTGGCCGGTTCAGTGTTCTTTAGATGTCAGTAATCCCATGACTAGCCACATCTTCTGTGTCCTTACTGACTTTTTACTAATCCTACAATGTATTGAAAATTATGTTAAAATCTCCAACTGTAATTCTAGATCTGTCTACTTGAGCAGTTTTTGCTTAAAGTATTTTGAAGCTCTCATGTGTACACATTTAGAATTAAGTCTTCCTTATAAATTCAGTCTTTCATTTTCGTAATATTTTAACCTTTATTTCTGTTAAATGTCTTGATGCCTAATTAAATTATTTGATCACCCTTTTGCTTCTGTCAAGCCTGGGGCTTTGTTTGTTTGTACTTATTTATTAGGGTTTTGCCTGTAGACTTAGACTGTGACTCTTACTCTAGGAAAGGTCCATCCTCATGGGCCTCAACAACATGTGCTTCGTGTACTTAGTGAGTTCTCTCCACTCTGCTGTGTCCCAAATTTGTGTGATCTCTGGTGTCTCCAGTCAGCCCTCAGCAGTGCCAGCCACTCTGCAGAGGCCTTGTGGAGCCTGCCTTCTGCATGCGCTCCCCCCAGCCCTTGGCCACAGACGTGCAGAGAACTTTTGCATACTCTTTTGAGGCCTCACCTCTGTGTAGTTCCCTCTTCTCCAGTACCTTATTCTATAAACTCCCAACATTTTAGCACTGCAAGATTCTCAGCTCAGTGACATTGCCTCATTCTTGGAGGTCTCTACCTCTCCGTGTGGTCAAGAAACTGCCATTGGGCAGAAAACAGAAGTGTGTGTGAGATTTGCCTCCTGTGTTTTCCTGTTCTCAGATATCACAGTCCTGTTCTGCCTGTGTTCCAATCCCCGAAAACAGTTTTCTCAAATGTTCTATCCAGTTTCACTTTTCTCGTTGGTCATGGTGGGAGGGCAAGTCCATCTTGGCTGGAAGAGGAAGTCTTTCTGCGTCTTTTTCTCTTTGTCCTTCCACCTTCTTTTGCATTGTGGATTTTCTAAACTTACCGTGTAAGTAAGCATGTGCCTATTTGTGAAGGGAAGGAAAACCTTTTAATTTTTTAAAGTTGTTCTGTTGGTTCCTCACAAGGATCTGAAGGGATTAGTAAATAGGATGAAAGAAATTCTGTCTTTCACGTGGAGAAAACCAAGTATGACATTAATAAAAACGAGCATGTCTGTAAGCAAAGAGTTTCACTGAGCTCTGCTAGATTAAGAAGCAACTGGACTTATAACATCGTAGTTTGCAAAACACATATATTTTATTTACCCAGGAACTAAAGCTAAGTAAGCTATGGGTTAATAGAAGGTCTGTGAAGGGTACTTAGACTACAGTGAGATTGGGGAAGAAAATTCCATTTCCAAATCTAAGATACATCATTCGTTTGTGCCGAGCACATAATGAAGGTAGAGATTTAAGGGGGCCCTCAGCACAGAAGCCCTGGATTAGTCAGAAGGTGAGGGGAGCTGTCACACGGCCTTGATGCTGGAGTTGAGGGTGCCCTGGTCATGTCTCATCAGCCATGACACTGGTGCAGCGAGCCTTTGTTTGTTTGTTTGTTTGTTTGTTTTTGGTGCTTTTTTGAGACATGCTCTTGCTTTGTTGCTCAGGCTGGAGTGCAGTGACGTGATCATGGCTCAGTGCACCCTCGACCTCACAGGCTCACGCAGTCCTCTCACCTCAGACTCCTGAGTAGCTGGGACCACAGGCTTGTACCACCACAATCGCTGATTTCTTAATTTTTTTGTAGAGATGGGAGTCTCCTTTTGTTGCCTAGGCTGATATTGAACTCCTGGGCTTAAGTGATTCTCCTGCTTCCGCCTCCCAAAGTGCTGGGATTACAGGCATGCCAGACATGTAAACATCCTAAACTATGTGAAAATATGCGAAAAGCTTTATTACGCATTGTGAGACAGCACAGCAGGGGTATTTGACCATCTGCCTAAGGTTTAAAAGGAAATAACTTCAAGCCTGTGTCTAAATAGCAAGTAATGTTTTAGAGCGGATTCTCAAATTCAGCTTAGGTGTCTGCAGCATATACACAGCTTGAGCTGTAACCTGACGTAGAGACAGGCAACTTCCATGCCCACTGTTCTGAGGGTCCACTGCTCTTTCACAGCTGAAACCCCCAGAGTGGCACTGATGAGTATTATGTTATGTTACTTTAGTCGTTAAACGTACAAGCATACTTCTGAGGGTTGAAGGTAGGCCACTTGCAGAAAATAGGCAGAATAGCTCACATTTAATTCTTGATGATACTATGTTTAGCTTTCTTATTCTTTGAAATCCCATTGAGAAAAAATACTGGCATCTGCTCAAAGTAATTTCTTTTTCAGTTCGCAATATTATAAGTAATGTTACTGTATCATTTCCCTACTTGGACAGAGTGTGAAAATTTTGAGGAGCTTGTCTGCCAGAAATTTCTTCTTCATTTGCAAAACATTAATGAGATACTGTATTTAAATGATTTTAATATTAAGTGTACTTGATCAACGTGGCATAAAACATACAAAATAAATAAAACAAGTTTAAAATCATTAACTATTACATTTATAAGAAAGACTTCCTAATCATAACACTGTTCATAATGATTCTGAATAAAGCATTATTTTATTGAAAACAATTGTAGCTATAAGACAACGCAGGCATCTAAATTGCTCATTAGTTGTATTGCTTTCTAATCATCTTTGGCTGAAATTTTAATTTTGATTTTCTTTTTCTCCATTGGTTTTGTGTGTGTGTGGTGGTAAAATATACAGAATATAGGATTTGCCAGTTTTTCTATTTTTAAGTATACACTTCAGTGGCATTTAAATACATGCACCGTTTTACCTTCCCACCAGCATTGCATCGGGTTTCAGTTTCTCCACATACTGCCCAACATTTGTTTTTCTGGTTTTCTTTGTTTTTGTTTTTGTTTATTTTATTGATACTAGCTGTTCTCATGGGTGTGAAGTGGTATTGTATTGTGGTTTTGATTTACATTTCCCTGGTGACTAGTGATGCTGATCATCTTTTCAAGTGCTCATTGGCCATTTGGAGCAATGTCTGTGTACATCCTTTGCCCAGTTTTGAATTGTGATATTTGTCTTTTTGAAGTTCTCTATATAGTCTGGATATTAATTCCTTCTAACGTATGCAGTTTACAAATATTTTCTCCATTCTCTGGGTTGCCTTTTACTCTGTTGACAGTGGTTCTTGATGCACGAAAGGTTTTAATTCTGATGAAGTCCAGTTTGTATGTATTTTCCTTTGTTCCTGTGCCTTTGATGTTCTGTGCAATAAATAATTGCCAAATTCATGGTCATGAAGCTTTTCCCATTTTTTTCTAAAAGGTTTCTAACTTCAGCTCTTACATTTAGGTCTTTGGTCTATTTTAAGTTACTTTTTGTATTTGGTGCTAGGTAAGGGTCCAACTTCATTTTAGCTAAAATTTTATGTATTTTAAAATTTATTATGAAAAGCATGAAATGGGCCGGGCGCGGTGGCTCAAGCCTGTAATCCCAGCACTTTGGGAGGCCGAGGCGGGTGGATCACGAGGTCAGGAGATCGAGACCATCCTGGCTAACATGGTGAAACCCCGTCTCTACTAAAAATACAAAAAACTAGCCGGGCGTGGTGGCGGGCGCCTGTGGTCCCAGCTACTCGGAGGCTGAGGCAGGAGAATGGCGTGAACCTGGGAGGCGGAGCTTGCAGTGAGCCGACGAGATCGCACCACTGCACTCCAGCCTGGGTGACACAGCGCGAGACTCCGTCTCAAAAAAAAAAAAAAAAAAGAAAAAAAGAAAAGCATGAAATGTTTAGTTGAATAGAAAATTTTGTGCAGTGGAATTAACTGAATCTTTAAAACCTTTTTATTATGGAAATATCCAAACTAATCCATACATAGAAGAATATGAGTCCCCCATGTGCCCAGGGCCCAGCATTAATTGTCAGTATTTTGCCAATCTCATTTCATTTACACACACACCCACACACACATTTTTTCCTAGAAATTTTAAGTAAAATCACAGATGATATGTCATTTTACCCATAAGTATGTAAATGTGCATTTCTTAACATGGTATGTCTTTCTCTCATCATCTGTTTTGTTCTTTTATACGTTATACTGTGTCATTATCAGACCTTGTAAAATGAACAAGAATTCCTTAATATGTCATATCCAGTTAATGATTGACTTATTTCTGCTCTAGCTAAAGTACAATTTAGGAGGGGGTTTGAGGATATTTTTTAACATTAAGATATAAACTTTTATAACAACTGCTTAACTAATTGTTCCTAGGGTCTAACATTTCTGTTGGCAAATTGGAAATTAGTATACATAGACATAGATTCTGCTCATTTTGCTTTCAATCTAAAATCATAGTTAAGATTACTGGCCAGGCGCAGTGGCTCACACCTGTAATCCCAGCACTTTGGGAGGCCGAGGCAGGTGGATCACGAGGTCAGGAGTTCAAGACCAGCCTGGCCGAGATGGGGAAACCCCGTCTCTACTAAAAATACAGAAAAATTATCCAGGCATGGTGGCGGGTACCTGTAGCCCCAGCTACTCAGGAAGCTGAGGCAGAGAATTGTTTGAACCTGGGAGGCGGAGGTCGCAGCAAGCCAAGATTATGCCACTGCACTCCAGCCTGGGCGACAGAACGAGACTCCGTCTCAAAAAAAAAAAGATTACTGTGCTAGAAAGTCTTCCTGTAGGGGCATTTGTAAGAAATATGATGGGCATTGCCTGGAAAGCAGGCATGAATAGATGGCTGGGGTCTATCATGAGAGAGACCGTTCTCTGTGTATCACTTTGTACCTTCACATGTTGCCTTTTGTTTTGTTTTGGTCTTTTTTTGAGACAGGACCTTGCTCTGTCACTAAGGCTAGAGTGCAGTGGCGAGATCATAGCTCACCATAACCGTGAACTCCTGGGCTCAAGTAATCCTCTTTCCCCAGCTCCCCGTGTAGCTGGGATTACAGGCATGCACCCCCATGCCTGGCTGTATGTTGCTATTTTGTATTTTAAAAATCTATTCCTGACTGTACTGGTAGTTGCATGAATCTGTGCACATACATGCAAACAAGTACATGTAAAACTGGTGAAATCTGAATAAAGTTCATGGATTATACCAATATCAATTTCCTGATTCTGACAGTATGATACTTATGCGAGATGTCATCATTGAGACAAAGTGAGTAAGGGATATGTGAGATCTTTGTATTATTTCTTACAACTGCAAAATAAAAAGTTTTTAAAACTAAGTTATAATAACACAAAAAGAACTCTGTGTCAAAACTAAGATACAAAGTTTAAATATTGATTTTATTTTTTAGGAATCTGGTGGACAGTAACAAACTTTGGTGAAATTTCAGGAACCATAGCCATTGAAATGGATAAGGGAACCTATATACACGCACTCGACAATGGCCTTTTTACCCTGGGAGCTCCACACAAAGAAGGTTTGTGTCTGGAAGGGAAGAGGCTGCCACAAGTGTAGGTTTTAGGACATTCATTCACTTAGGCCAAACTCTAACTAGTTTCAGACATTTTCCAAAGGAAATTTTTCCAAAATTTTCCAAATTTTCCATTGCATTTGACTCTTCCATTTTTTTCTTCCTTAATATTTACCAGCCATTGGCAAGTCCCTCTTTCTAATATAAGCATTTGAAAACATTCTGTATAGTTTCAGAAGAGTATCTCTGGAAATCAAAACAACATGAATAATTAAAATAGTAAGTGTAAAGAAAAAAGAAAACCTACTTGAGTCAAAATGTTTGAATTTCTTTTTTATTCAGACCTATTGCCAAAACTAACCTGGGTGTGGGTAACAGTTTGAAGTTTCCTCATTTTCTTTAGCCCGTTAGAGAAAGCACTAATGAGATACGAAGTAATTAGAAGATAAAAAGCAGTATCATTTGGTCAGCAAGGCCATCCCTTGAATAAATGAAAGCATTTAGTTTTTTAAATAAGTGCTTATTTATGACTGTATTTTAAAATATAATGAGAAGATATCTCAGAAGTTACTAAATAAGCATTATGTTAGCCTGTCCTACTCCATATGTAAAATTAGCACTGTAGTTAAAAGAAGGTAAAATAGATCTTGATTCCAAAGATGCGGTATTACAGTGACATCAGCATATCTGAATATTCTTACATTTAATTGCAGAAGAAAATAGCCACATTTTTTAAAGCAAAATGATGTATTTATAGCAAATGTCAAATTTATTTTCAAATGTTTTTTCTCCAATAGTTGATGAGGGCCCTAGTCCCCCAGAGCAGTTGACGGCTGTCAAACTATCTGATTCCAGGTGAGCTTATGTTGTAATATAATTAGTAACCAGTTATTTTAAAAATTTAATTGTATTCATTAAAAATTTTAGTGTCTGTCTTAAGCCCACAGAGTAATTTTGATATAAAAAACAAAATAGCTTTTTTGAAAAGTAGATTTTGTGATCTACTTTTAGTGGATTTCCTGTCAATATATAATGCTAGGCTGGGAAAAAAAATATGTAAAAAAATGAAGATTAATAATGTCACACACCAAATAAGATAGATTAAAAAAGAAATCAAACAGTACAAAACCTGGTTCACTGTTGCTATGATAGTTAAACTCACTGTAGGGAAGTACAAAGACAAACAGGAAGACTAAAAAAAGGAGTATTGTTGAAACCAGCAGAGAATGTTACAGAATCATAGTGACCAGAAGAATATTTTTACTCACTATTTTTATAGTCATTTTATAAAGTAACCTTTGTTATTCTCACCTTGTGCAAAAGTATAGAATGATTCTTTGGGTAGAAGATACTGAAAGTGAATTTGCATATTTTAGTAATTGGTTACATCAATGTGATAATGATTTCTGTTATATAATCATTAACATATAAAGGAGTAAAAGTCAATTCTGGCATCCCAGGAGATTATCGGTAAGGTAAAAGATTAGAAATCAGAATTTTAAAAAATCACATTAAGATGATTATTTTTATACTTTCTTTGAAAGTCTGGTAAGTGTGGTGAAAGATAAAGAATAAAAGCAGAGGAAGAAAAAATTCAATAGTTTTAAACTGCTTTACAATTATAAAAAAAAAAGGATTGTAAAGAAAATTAACTGACAAATGAGGAAAATATTTGCAACAATCTTAATAGACAGTGGGTTCTTACTCTTCATATGTATCTTGTACAGAATTCATAGCCCTGATGACCCCAGTAGAAAAACTGCAAACAATCAGATCTCAATGGAAAAATGGACAAGGGACATAACCAGATAATCTGAAAACTAAAAAGGAAAGGAAAAGAAAAAACCACCAGCTATTCTAGGCCGGCCGCCGGTGGCTCAAGCCTGTAATCCCAGCACTTTGGGAGGCCGAAACGGGCGGATCACGAGGTCAGGAGATCGAGACCATCCTGGCTAATGCGGTGAAACCCCGCCTCTACTAAAAATACAAAAACTAGCCGGCGAGGTGGCGGGATGCCTGTATCCCAGCTACTCGGGAGGCTGAGGCAGGAGAATGGCGTGAAACCCGAGGCGGAGCTTGCAGTGAGCCGAGATCCCGCCACTGCACCTAGCTGGTTAACAGAGCCGAAGACCTCGGCCTCAAAAAAAAAAAAAAAAAAAAAAAAGAAAAACAATTGTTATTCTAGTTAAATACTAAAATGCAAATTAATAGGATACTATTTTTTCCATATCAGGTTTTCAAGTATTTTTTTAAAGTCATAATGTTTAAAAAAAAAATCCGTGATACAAAACATACTCTTTTAATTTGAAGTAAGAATGTAAATTGAAACAGCATTTTCTGGAAAACAGTTTGATGACATAAGAACTTTATACTTTTTGATCCAGTTATTTCTAGAAATATTTTCTAAGGATAAATCAGTTTTATGTACAGAATAGATGTAAATAGAACTGTTTATAATAAAAGAAAAAGTAAGTTTTAATAATTTATTATTGAACTTTGTAACTAAAGAAGTATAATTGAAGAATGATGAATTTGGAAAATATTTGTTATGTAATATATAAGTACAATGTTTATATTAAAAAAGCAAAATACAAAACTGTAAATTTAAAACTGCACTGTCCAATATGGCAGCAACTAGTCACATGTAGCTTTTTTTTTTTTTTAAGGCACAGAGTCTCTCTCTGTCACCCAGATTGGAGTGCAGTGGTGTGATCATAGCTCACTATAACCTCAAATTTCTGTACTCAAGCAACCCTCCTGTGTCAGCCTCCCCAGTAGCTGTGCACGCCAGCATGCCCAGCTAATTTTTTAAATTTTTTGTAGAGATGGGGTCTCACTGTGTTGTCCAAGCTGATCTTGAACTTCTTGCCTCAAGCAATTCTCCCATTGGCTTCCCAAAGCACAGAGATTACAGGAGTGAGTCACCACTCAGCCACATGCAGCTTTTGAATACTTGGGATATGTCCAGCCTGAAAGTTTAGATATGTACACACCCACACACATACACATGTCCTGTTTTGATGTTCTATAATTAATTTCCTCTCAGTTTTTAACTTTTATCCATTTTCTTAATGTACAGAATTGCCCTGAAATCTGGCTATGGAAAGTATCTTGGTATCAATTCAGATGGGCTTGTTGTTGGGCGTTCAGATGCAATTGGACCAAGAGAACAATGGGAACCAGTCTTTCAAAATGTAAGTGCTGTTACTGTTTATAAAAACTTCCTGTCAGTGTAACAGAAAGTCTGTAACAATCATAATATATTTAAAAAGAAAAAATAGGATGCAATAGTATAATACATTAAATTGGAGTCAATCAATAGGAACATAGAGCCTTAAAGAGATCTCAAAATATAGTGCAACAAAAACAGCATTAGTACTTTTGCCCACAGTTATTTCTCTGTACCCTACTGCCTAGATATGGATCTCATTTCCGTTAAAGAACCAGTCAATTTTAAGTCTCAGAGTAGGAAAACAGAATAGTTCCTAAGTACCTTCTTTGTAGCAGAAATCATGGATGCTTTCAGAAACATTAGAGACTGTAAGCAAACACTGGAGCAAGCTAAGACCAAGTTGTGACAATTTGTGCATAAAATAAATAATAATAGTTCATTGAAGTAAATTATCTCTAAAGGACTTTCAGTTCATAAGCTTCAAATAGTGTACGAAAAGATAGTTTTAATATAAAAGGAGAAAAAAGATAATATACTAATTCTTAATTTTAGTAAGTAGACAGTTGTAGTATATGGATGTTTTGTTAAATCTTTGTTGGTACAGAATACATAATTTCCTTTCTCTGTGTAAGAAGTAAAGATTGAACAAAAGTATGTGAGTGCTAAACAGTCTTTAAAAAGTAGGTAACTATATCAAAACCAGTAAGGACCAGTGGGCACAAGCAAGTGGAAGATAAGCTCAGCCTTTGAGTAGTGCTTTGGTGGTATACAATCAGGAACTGAAAACAGGAACTCAGCAGTGTTTTCTAAGACGACAAATTAAACAGACATCCCCCCAGAAAGAGGTAATCACTTAGACTAATTTCCTCATCCCCTGGGATAAAATCTTAAGTCAGTGACTTGAAAACTATTTTGACCCAACCCATTGAGAAATGCATTTTTACATCGCAGCCCAGCACACACATATGTATAACTGAAGCAAGAGTTGTACTTAACAATACTTGTTCATGTGTTACGCAGCTTGATATTTCTTATTCTCTTTTACCCCTTCCTCTGTGTGTCTGTGTGTATTCCCTTTTCTTTTTCCCCCCAATACCATTCAGGAACCACTACATTGATTTCATGACCCACTAATGTATTGCAACCCCTTTGAGATGATCCTACGAGTTATGATGAGATACTTCCAATAAAAGTTACACCAGTAGAAAAGGCCAGTATATCGTAAGGCCAGGATGATGAGCGAGATAGTTCTAATAATACAACACTTTAGGAAAGTTCATTTCATTTTATTTCTAGGAAGGACACTAAGTTTCAAAAATTTAAATGAAAGAGGGTCTTAAAACTCTATTGCAAAAAGACTCAGGTGAATAATCTGCGGCACAGGTTTAAATCGCCTTAGACCACAGCAGCATGTTCCAGGGCTCAGCAGGCGCCATCCAAATGAGAGACCACCAGCCCTTGCGACCTTGACCAAGAAATTAAATCCATGTTATCAGCACTTTTTAACTGGATGTGATAATAAGTTATATCACATATTATATATATATATTTGTATTAAATATATACATATTTTATAATCATTGTATTTGTAAATATTTTGTCTAAATGTTATGGTATTCCAAGTTTTCCAAAAGAATCAACCAAATACAAGTTACAAAACGTTACATTTGTTAAGGGAATCAAGCTAACCAAGTTTATAACCCAGATTTAGATACACAAGATCAGTTTTTAAAGTTTTGTTTAATAGAAAGCAGTGTAATACATCAAACATTAAACAACTAAAAAAGCATATGAATATTTATTTTCACACACAAAAGCCCCTCAGACATTGATTCTTAAATTCAAAACACTAAAGGCATTGTATATGCCTTTTCGTGTTTTCTAATTGTGAGTAAAATAAATTTTACTTAAAATGCTAATATTTGAACAAAGTGTGCATTCGTAATTATGTTCTTGTCTTTAAAGTCAATTTTTCAAACTGAACTAAATCAGTTATATCACCGTAGATGTTTTAGAAAGGAAGCAATCCTACTTCATCTAATTAGAATTTAGTCCTACTAGGAAGATACACTAAGAATGTTTATTGTGGTAATATTTGAATAGTAAAATAATAGGTGATTTTGGTTTCCTTTTCTGCATGTTCTTGTATTATATTTTTCAGGTTTTCTCTAAGTTCTGTGATTTTTAAATCAGGGAGGAAAAATTAATTCAATCTAAACACAACGTTTCTTCTACAAGAAGTATCCTCATGACTCTCTATTTTGTTATTTTGTTTCACTTAGGGGAAAATGGCTTTATTGGCTTCAAATAGCTGCTTTATTAGATGCAATGAAGCTGGGGACATAGAAGCAAAAAGTAAGACAGCAGGAGAAGAAGAAATGATCAAGGTAATTATGACATTTTATACAGATGACCACATTCACACATGCAATGTGACTATCTCTTTAAAATGTTAAATCATCATTTACTGTCACTTTAAAGATTTAGTTAATAGCTTTTTATAATGTGGTGTTTCAAATGGACTCATTTTTTAATATAAATCCCATAATTGGTGGCTTGTTTATACAATGTGATAGAGAAATCAGTGCATCTAGGAGCTACCTTGCTGTTATCTCCATGGATTACTATCTTTTTTTTGAGTAGTTCTACATGATCTTTTTAGGCTTTCATTTTCTTGTTTTCTTGCTTGTATTTTAAAATCTAGTTTTTAAAATAGATAATATGTACACGTGGTTCAACATTTTTAAATAAAAACGTATGAAGACATCTGCCTGCCATACGTCTTACTCACCTGTGTCCCAGCTCCGGTTCCTATCTCTTTCCCTTTGTTTTGTTTTTTTATAGCCTCCTAAAATTTCTTTATGAACACATGAATATGTTTATAATTTTCAACTGTTTTACACTAAAGTTTGCCTCCTCTATAGTCTTCTAGACTTTGATTTTTTTTTCCTTAAAACTGTGTCTTGGAGAGTTTTCTACTATTAGTTTGAACGTAGAAAGTTTTCTCTTTTTCTTGCTTTTCCTTTCTTTCTCTCTCTTTTTTAACAGCCACATAATATTCATTTTAGGGATGTACCTTAATTTGTTTAGTCTCTTATAGATGGAAATTTAGGCTGTTTCCAGTCTTTTGCTCATATACACAGTGCTGCAGTACAAAACATTGAATATGCATCCATTTGTAGATGTGCGGGTGGACCTGAAGATAAATTTCCAGAAGCAGAATTACCAGGTCAGGGGTATATGCATTTGTATTTACGTAATGCTTGAGCTTCCGTGATGAAAATCACTCTATGAAACATACAAAATCATAGCAGAACCTCTGGGGCTTTAGCCCTCACATTTTAAAAATATTTTTATTAATAGTACCAGTCTTCTTTGCATTAGGAAAAACATGAATCACATAAAACATGATTTTCATTTTATTTTTACAATTTGTATGTGTCAGTAAGCTGGAAATAAAAGTTCCTTATTCCATGCTAAATTCCCTCATCTGTAGTCAGATGCGTTATCCATTGCATCAGGCACTGGCCTGTTTCCTCCCTAATCCTACTCTTTGTTTTATATCATTGTAAAAGTTACACAGACATCTTCATATCAAGGTGAAATTCTAAATAATACTGTTAATATAACCTAGATAAATCAGGTAGTTAGCTGGAATTTGATGAAAACATTTAAGGCTTAATTTTTTAGACTCAGCAAAAGCCAGTGATCTTTAATGATAAACATATACTAAAATGTATC
Organism: Papio anubis; assembly: GCF_008728515.1. Classification (NCBI taxonomy): domain Eukaryota; kingdom Metazoa; phylum Chordata; class Mammalia; order Primates; family Cercopithecidae; genus Papio; species Papio anubis. The sequence goes on along the minus strand of NC_044978.1, from coordinate 8,762 downwards.
TAAAGAATAACTCCCTCCTTCTTGACACATGGTTTTTCTGTTCCTTGGCATTCCTTCCCGGTAGTGAGCGTCCTGAACTTTGCTTTGTTTGTCTCTGTCGGGAATCACAGGTTGCATCTAGTCTGACCCAGATTTGCTCTGTGACGCATTGTGGGGGCCGGAGTGGAAGGCTCTAAGAGATGGGGGAAATGCCTTTTCTAAAATGCCCTTCGTTCTTAGACATTTTTCTCTACTACCAGTGTAATTTAAAAGCATCTGTCAAATGTCTGTACGTGCTTCATGTTAGATTTCCGGTCATATGTTTGATTTCTTTTTACAATAGTCTTGATTTCAAATAATTTCAAATCTAAAGCTCAAACAATTTCAATCTAAAATGTAGGTATTATTATTAGAGAAGTGAAGTGTTAGTTATATTTTTTCATTGCATATACCTGGCACATGCGTTGTAGTCTCGAATCTCCATAATGCTCCTGTGAGGTGGATGTGAGCTCAGCCTTACAGACAGGAAGACAGCCTCTGACCCTCCTTACATCCTTGTGGTTTTTGTCAGTCAGTTCATGGAAATCACATAGCGATTTCAGGGTGTGGTAAAGACAGGATGTGTACCCAGGCCCAGGTGACTCCTATGTAGAGGACTATGCTCCCAAACGAGGCATTCCTGATAAGTCCTGCTCTTGCAAACGAAGCAGGGCATTCCTTCCCTGCAAACAGGGAGAACAAAGGAGCCAGCTGCTAACAGCAGACCCTGGGGGCTTGTTTATGTGTAAACATCTTGAAAATCCAGAAAGTCAGGGAAAGGTCAGAAAAACAACAATGTGTCTTGTGACTTGGCAACATTCCACAAATGACTGTATAAAATAAAGCAGAGTGAGCCATTCGAGGCGGCCGCCATGTTTGTCTTGTCTTGTGTTGTCTTGTGTGTTCATTCCTTTGTTTAGGAAACACGCGGACCCCAACACTCCTAAGCTACTCAATATTTCATAGCGCATTGCTTCTCAGGGAACAGGTCATTGGGGAAATGCAGATGGGTTTGTGACTTACCTTTAATTTTATTTATTTATATTTTATTGTATCATGTTTATTTTTCATCTGGATATTATCACAAAAGTGTTACTGAAGGCAACAATTGCAAATATATGTGCAGTGCTTTGCACTTATACAAAGAGACAAAGATACTTATACAAAGATTGTGTGTTTCACTATTTAAAGCAGTTTTCAGATGAAATGCAAAGTTCTCTGGGTCTCTGGTTAGTCAAGCACCTGGAAGCTCTGAACAGTGATTATTTAGGACTCTTTTCCTTTACCATTTAATTGCAGGCTCTCCTAATCTCTGTCAGCCATTCACCTTTATGACCTTGCCTTATCTACCAGAACACAGATCCCTCATACTAAAGGCAGCATTGTGTTACAGGCCCTAGCAGGGAATGTTTTCAGGTCTTCTGGGACCCTCTAATCAAAACTGTCACAAAGATGTCATTGGCACAAACACGTTGTTTGTCATCACTTTCTAAGCAGTCCTGGAATTGGACTCTGGCCACAGAGATCCTTAGGAGACGTGAGTCCTTACCACTGCCAATTGCCTGTTCTGTGGGCGATCCTAATTGTTGAATGCAGATCAGTTAACTTATGACATGTGATAGTAAATATCTATCCAAACTTTGGAGGATATAAGAAGTTAGTAAAAGAGGTGGGTTCCAATTAATTAAAAACAAGTTATTGTGTAATGTTAAAAGTTTTAATACATTTGGTAATAGTCTGTGAGACGTAAAATAGTGATCTTAAGCTTTCAGTCTGATCAAATGAACACTTGTCTACTAGGGATAATTTGATCCTAGTGTGTTCACTTGGAGGACAAAATTAAATTAGTTAATGATTGCTTTATTGCCTAGCAGGATCTGATGTGTAAAATGTTTTTGAAATAATTTTGTCTGTAGTGTTTCTGACCCAAGGGCTGCGGAGCAAGCATGTGGTAGCAGTTACTCATATAGATTATATATGTGAAGTAAAACATATAGCCAAAACCTGCCTTTTTCTGAATATAGCTGATCAGTTAATTTTTTCTTCTGCATAGGAAATCATCTTGAATGTTCTTATGTGATACGTAAAGTGGGGAAGATGGGAGATAAACATATAACCCATTGGATTCTCTTGTCCAATATCTAGATTAGATCCTGTGCTGAAAGAGAAACCAAGAAAAAAGATGACATTCCAGAAGAAGACAAAGGAAATGTAAAACAGTGTGAAATCAATTATGTGTATGTGTTCTTTTCCTTTTAGACCTACAGATTTGACAGTGAAGTGCTTCTCAAAGTGCTTTCAAAATACATTACCTAATTAGTTGGGGATGGTGGTGCATGCCTGTAGGCCAAGCTGCTCGAGAGGCTGAGACAGGAGGATTGTTCGAGCCCAGGAGTCCAAGGCTGCAGTGAGCTCTGATAACCACTGCATTCCAGCCTGGGTGATGGAGCAAGACCCTCTCTGACAAAATTAAATTAAAACTGATGGACAAGAAGAGGCAACACAATGTAGCCTCTGGGACAGAGCCCTGAGCTCAATGCTGTTCTCAAGGCTTCAGTTTTCCTAATCATCATACCAGCTCTCAAAGCTAACGTCATGCGGGTTAGTCCGTCTCCCTGTTCATTCACAGAACGGGTGTGATGCCAGTCAAAGGCTGTGCTATGGCCAGGACACGGGGGACTCCAGCCGGCATGCCCTAATAGAAGTGGGGCCTTGTGATTCTTCCCAGTCAATGAGCGGCCCTCCTTTTGAGGGGTCATGGAGGTCATCTTTGTGGTTGAGAAGCTCCAGCTTATTAAAAAAATACAATTAGACTTTTTTTTTCCCCTTCCCCAAGAGGAGTCTCACTCTGTTGCCCAGACTGGAGTGCAGTGGCGTGATCTCGGCTCATCGCAGCCTTCGCCTCCCAGGTTCATGTGATTCTCCTGCCTCAGCCTCCTGAGTAACTGGGACTACAGGCACGTGCCACTATGCTCAGCTAATTTTTATATTTTTAGTAGAGATGGGGTTTCACCATGTTGAACAGGCTGTTATCAAACTCCTGACCTCAAGTGATCTGCCTGCCTTGGCCTCCCAAAGTGCTGGGATGGCAGGCATGAGCCACTGCCCCTGGCCTACAATTAGACTTTTTTAATAAGTGAAAAAGAAATTAACAGTATTTATAAATGTAATAGTAAATATGTATAATCAGAATTTGAGGTATTTTTCAATGAAGACATTTTCTTTGCAGAAAGAAATTTCAGAGCTTCCAAGACCACAAACTTAAAATAAGTAAAGAAGACAGTAAAATTCTTAAAAAGGCTCGGAAAGATGGATTTTTGCATGAGACGCTTCTGGACAGGTAGCTCTTTATTTACTTATTTCCGCTATTTTCAGTAGCCAATAGAAATGGCATGTAGAAAACCTATGTTCTCTTAAATTACTATAGTTTTCACATTTTTGTCTTTATTTCTAATTTATGAATGTGGCAATATTACTTAGAGAGGACATCATAAGTTTGGGAAAAGACTGTCAAGAAAGAATATCTAAAAATTATAACCGATTCTAAGTATATACTTTAAGAAATTCAGGTTTGACTCTATCTACTTCATAAATTTATCATTATCTTTTTATAACTGTTGGAACCAGAGTTAGAAAGAAGCAGTTTGACTAAGGTAAAAATTATGTGGATTCTGTTAGAGTAGTTCAGGTTCCTTAAAATAAGAATAGATCAGCTAAAAATTTAAAAGCTAAACAAGTGAAATTGAAGCAGTTTTATTGTAAGATTTGGAAGAGTGCAGGATGTTTATCATAGCACATTGTTAATATTTATTACTCTTCCGATGTGGGTAAGTAATGTCCTAGATTTACAACGTAGGAAAACAGGCAGAGACGTTTAGCTGTGAGTGTCCAAGTATAAATCAATTAAGTGCCAGATTTTGATAATCACCAGCCGCTCATTGAAGTCCTATGTTGCAAAGTTACTCTTACCCTTTTTTTACATTTCTTGATAAGGCAATGTTTAATTACATATTTCCTGTTAACTAGCTGGTAGAGTTCATACCTAAAGTCAGTACATAATGTTAAGAATTTTTTCCAGCTGAGCAAATGAATACGTATCTAGATGGAAGAAATCAAGAAGAGGATATAAAATACAATCAGGATGTGGACTCTAAAACGGAATAAGCTCTGTGTCCTGTAACTTTTATCACTTCTAATAAGACAGCATTCTCACCATGTTGAATAGAAATTTAGAGCACTCTTAAATTCCAGAATAATTAAAATTGCTATTGTGGATTGAAAAAGCCCTTAGGCAGCGTTTATTGACTGTTAGGAAATAACTGTTACAAGATTAGAATCCATTTTTTATAGAAACCAAATTTAAAAGTATACATATTTTAACATAAGTGTTGTGGTAATATAATAACCAAAATTGACCACACAGTTTTAAAGCTTTTTATATTTAGCAGCAGTTGAATATATATGGCATGCTTTACACAGATTAATTTTATTACTTTTCTTTGCTTAAACAGGAGAGCCAAATTGAAAGCCGACAGATACTGCAAATGACTGGAATTTTTGTTTCTGCTTTATCTTTTTGTGTTTTTTTCTGAATAAAATATTCAGAGGAAATGCTTTTAAAGAGTTCTTGAGTTGTTGTGAAATTATTGTTTAGTAACTAGTTTAACCAGGATTAAACAAGCTTAATCAAGATTCTTCATGGATGTACTTTTTAGCTAACTAGAATTTTTCGCATGGAAATGAAACCTATAGTACACACTTAATGTACCACAGAATTTTTTTCTGGATTTCCTGTCCTGAAGCATGCAGTGTACTAGAAACCAATTCTTCCTGCACTGCTTGTGGAATCTGTCTTACTGGATCATAATCTTACTTTACTTTATACAATAGATGCCTGATCAGTGCCTTTAATAGGAAGTTAGAAATTCCCAATCCAATCAACAAGGCTTTGATTCTGCCTCGGAAGTACTACCCAGATCACAGACAGTCCAAATGTCAGAACTAGGGGGCCGGGCGGAGAGGACAAGTCATCTGTTAGGGAGTGGGACCGAAAGTGGAAACATTACAAAAGAGCAAGTAGGCTCAGAACAGAGGGGAGAGTAGTGCTGGGGAAACTCCCCACTGAGGACGGGTTGGCCACAGTGGATATGTATGGGATGCTTTTGTCCTTGTGGGCTGGAATGGAAGCTGAAGAAGTTCAAACGCTAAGTGTTGCTTAGGTCTGCTTTGTTGAAGCCTGTCTCTTTCAGAGTTCCTAAACACAATATTCCCATGGCATCTAATCCCAGTGAGTGCTCCACATCCAGGCTGTGGATCAGATGTACGGGAAATTCTGCCTCAGGTTGGTTCAAGGATCTGGATGTTGTCAAAAGTCCACGTTGTGTGCTGGCCTATCCTTAAAGACCCTATCTAGTTCTAGCCTTTCAGTTCCATCAGTCACCACATCTAGAGTTACATGGCATCTGTACAAGCTCGGTAGCTGAGGCACGGGATCAGGCCTAGAAAGGAGCTTTTGGAGCGTTTGTTGTAGGTCCAGCTCCAGCTTGGCCCTCCAGTTCCGGTAGCTGCACTTTGTCTCATCTTGGGTTCTGATCCTTGGATTGGGAACAAAGTAACTACTCTGATCCCGCAAAGTGGTGGTTCCTGTTCCCAACTGGTGACTATTTTGCCTCCCAGGGGACATTTTTGGTTTTCACATCTGGGATACGGTGTTAGAGGGTAGAGGCTAGGGATGCTGCGAAGCATGTGGCAAGATCCTGTTCCACCCAGAACGCTAATAGTGCCAAGGTTATGCAGCCTTCCCACCCAAGGGCTTGGTCTATTCCTTGCTTTTGCCAGCTCCCTAACCCTGAAACAACAGTTCAGATTTATCTGCATAAGCGTCTCCGAGGGACCTGCACGTTTCCAATGTCAACTGCTGAGACCCATCTGTGGAGACGCAGGCTTCGCAGGTCTCCAGTGTCAACTGCCCAGACCATCCGTGGAGATGCAGGTTTAGCAGGTCTAGGACTGGGCTCCACATTTGCATGTGAACAAGTACTCCAGGTCATTCCGAAGCAAGTGATACGAAGTACACATTGAGGATCACTGCCTTCACGAGACTGAATCTTGCCTCCCACTTGGTATCTGAGACCATCTGCCTGCTGACTGGTTTTCCTGGCACAAACATTCTGCTTGCAGGCACAGTGTGTTCTTGGACTCCATGTCACCTCGTTCACCCTCATGTTCCCTCGGTTCCTGACCCCAGTCCAGCGAGCAGAACTAATTGCAGATCTTGACAACAGAAGATTCAGATTTAAAATAATACATTGCCTATTCCCGCGGACTTTATCCACTAGTGAAGGAGGACAAGTGGACAAATAGAGAGGGTAGGTGGGGTCTCCATCCCTGTTTCTCCCATTCTGCTTTATACAAACCCCAGCTAGACCGCTGGGAGAGCAACAGAGGTTAAAAATGACTGCATCGAAATATTGTCATCTGGTCCACTCTTCTTCCATCTTGAACACAAGGATATCATGAGTTTTGTTTAAAGCACTACTGAAACCAAGATAAACTCTGGCTTAGCCCCTGACAGATCAGCCTAGTAATCATATCAAAACCAAGATTACCTAAAAGCACTAACCAAAGGAAAAGCTCCCACACTCCAACCTATGACTGCTCACATTTTTCAGATTGAATAATTTCAATTGTATTTTAGGTTCATTGACTCTTTACCACCTCCAAGCTGCTCCTGAAGACAACTGATTATTATTATTATTTTTTTTTTTTTTTTTGAGACAGAGTCTCGCTCTGCCGCCCAGGCTGGAGTGCAGTGGCGTGATCTTGGCTCACTGCAAGCTCCGCCTCCCGGGTTCACGCCATTCTCCTGCCTCAGCCTCCCAAGTAGCTGGGACTACAGGCGCCCGCCACCGCGCCCGGCTAGTTTTTTGTATTTTTTAGTAGAGATGGGGTTTCACCGTGTCAGCCAGGATGGTCTCAATCTCCTGACCTCATGATCCGCCCGTCTCGGCCTCCCAAAGTGCTGGGATTACAGGCTTGAGCCACCGCGCCCGGCCGATTATTATTTTTTAACTTGGAAAACTTTCACTTCTAGAATTTCCACTTGAGCCTTTGTTATTGTAGTTTTTCTTCTCTGCTATGATTTCCTATCTATTTATTATAAGGGTTTTTGGGGTTTTGATTTTAGTAAGAATTATAATAACTACTTTAAAAATTCACACTAATTCCAACATCTGGATCATCTTGAGGTCAGTCTACATTGGTTGCCTTTTTCTTTGAATACGTTTAATATAAATTAGTATAAATGAATGTAACTAGTGATTAAAATAAATTAATGTGTTTGGCTCCACGTTTCTGTCTTCTGCCTTCTGTCACTGATGTTTTATTCCTATCCTTGTTGTTTTCTATACTTTATTTTATTATGTCTTTTTCTGTCTTGCGATTTGAAAACTATATGACATATTGTAATGTTTTAATTTTTCTAATTTTTTGCTTTTAATTTTAACTAATTTTATTTTTAGAGAAGTGCAGGTTCACAGCTAAACAGAGCAGAGAGTACAGACTTCCCATATGTCCCTTTCCCCACACACAGCCTCCCCACCACAGCTTCCTGCCTCACACAGCGCACCTGTGACAACCAGGACCTACCTTGACCCTTCATTGTCGCTCAAAGCTTACAGAGCACATTCACGTTTCCTCTTCACATTGTATGTTCTGAGTCTTAACAAAAGTATAATGGTGACAGGATATTACTCACTGCTAACAGGAGATGATCTGTCAAGCCACAAAACAATATAAGGAGGAAACGTAAATGCATATTGCTAAGAGAAGAAGCCAATCCGAAAAGTCTACATACTGTTCGATTCCAATTATATGACGTTCCAGAAACGGTGAAACTGTGGGAACAGTAGAAACATCAGTGGTTGCCATGAACCAAGGGGAAGGAAGACAAGGAAACACAGAGCACAGAGAATCTTCACGGCAGTAAAACCATTCTGTATGATACTATAATGGTAGACATACATTTGTAAAAATCTACCTTAACTTTTAATCTTTTAAATTATGGTGTTTTTTTGTTGTTTTGTTTTTTGTGTTTTGTTTTTCTGATCGAGTCTTGCTCTGTTGCCAGGCTGGAGTGCAGTGGCATGATCTCAGCTCACTGCAACATCTACCTCCTGGGTTCAAGCGATTCTCCTGCCTCAGCTTCCGAGTAGCTGGATCTACAGGTGCCCACCACTGTGCCCAGGTTAGTAGAGACTGGGTTCACCATCTTGGCCAGGCTGGTCTCGAACTCCTGACCTCGTGATCCATCTGCCTCAGCCTCCCAAAGTGCTGGGATTACAGGCGTGAGCCACCGCGCCTCGCCGTTTTTCTTTTAAAAACTGCAGACAAGCTGGGTGCGGTGGCTCAAGCCTGTAATGGCTGCACTTTGGGAGGTTGAAGTGACTGGGTTGCTTGAGCCCAGGAGTTCAAGACCAGCGGGGCAACATAGTGAGACCCCATCTCTAAAAAAAAAATGATTAAAAAAAATAGCCAGGCATAGTGCTGCATGTGTGTAGTCCCAGCTACTCCGGAGGCTGTGGTAGAAAAATCACTTGACCCAGCAGTTTGAGGGTGCAGTGTGTTATGGTCAGGCCACTGCACTCTGGCCTGGGCGACAGTGTGTTATGATCAGGCCACTGCACTCTGGCCTGGGCGACAGTGTGTTATGGTCAGGCCACTGCACTCTGGCCTGGGCGACAGTG